>NC_060181.1:99653501-99658501 GCF_021184085.1 Oncorhynchus gorbuscha | reverse complement strand
TTTTATGGGAAAAATGACTGATTTACAGTTCATGGGGGTTGCCTAATCACACATATGAAGTTTTGGACAGATCTGACTTTTTTAACCCCTCGAAACAGCCCCTGAGACACCAATTAAGGCACTTCCGGTTGGCACAGGAAGCTATAAGTCAACACATATCCTCACTGGGCTATGCTTTTACAGAATCCTGAGTTTTAAGTCCTTATGTTAAGAATTGACTGATTTACACAGGGTTGAATGCACTGTCTATCAAACTGCAGGCAGGTAATGGAAAAACACTTTTAGGGTGATTTTAACCACTTCCGGTTGGTCCAGGAAGCTTAGAATCAACACAGGTAGACCTCATACTGGCCTGATGGACTGTTACCAAAGACAGTTTCATACGGCATTCATAACCCATATAGACTTCAGGTTGAATTTAGGGGTAAAGGCAATGTATTCCTATGGGGAGAGAAGTCAATGCAAACTCTTTGAAGTAAACACCTTCTTTTAACTATTAAGGGTTAATGCCACACAGTCAACGTTAGGCTTGCACGGATCGGAAGGACCTTAGGAACATACCTGAGGTCGAATTGTGCTTCTCACCCTAACGGTTCTCTCACTGTCACCCAAAAGCAAATGACGTTGTGGGGCAGGCTTCATTTTGGGCCTACTTTTCTAATGGTCGCTGCGCTCAGACCGAGCGAGCTACGGTCAAGCGGGATATCTCGTTGAACTCGGCACGGCCTAGACATTATGTTTATGCCATTGCCTGCGTCTTTGACAACCGCACTTTTTCACTCCATCCTTGCTGTGTGTGCGTGTGAGAGCTTTTCTTTGACATCTGTTGGGAGAAATGACTGATTTACAGTTCATGAGGTTTACCTGGTCACACATATGAAGTTTTGAAAAGATCTGACCTTTTTAACCAATGGAAACTGCCACTGTGACACCATTAAAGGCACTTCCGGTTGGCACAGGAAGCTATAAATAAACTCATATCATGATTGGGGTATGCCTTTACAGAATCCTGAGTTTTAAGTCTTTACGTTAAAAACTGAGTTATTTACGGAGGGTTTAGTGAGTGTGTGTTATTTCAGAAAATCATAGAAAATCACAGAAATCTCGCAGAGCTCCGCAGCACACTTTAAAAAGATTCGTAAGAACACCCTGCAACTGGATCTGTAACCGTTGAAAAAAAAACACCTATCCGTGAACATCACCAAGGTGTCGTTGTACGATTTCTCTTAAATGACGATAGATAAATGGCTGGTTCTTTTTTTATTGACACCGGAGGCTCCTTGACTTTGACGTGAAGTGGAAAAATAATTTCTCTATTTTCATTTTGGACCTTTAATCCCAGATAAATGGCCATAACTCAAAAACCGTTGAGGCCTAGACGCCATCTTGTTCGGGGCCAACTGCCCATTATGCCGCCCCTACGCTCACCGAGTTTCGGCTTCTAAATATTTTCAGTTTTCGAGATAAGGCCCCGTCGTGAATCGTGATGTTTTGTCCAATAGCAATATGATTGCTTATGCCCTCTTGTGGGAATTTCCGGGACATCGGAAAAATGACCTAAATCTTATTATTTTTGTAAAACGGAAACAGAATGTCCGACAAAGTTCATTTGATGACTTCCTGGTAGGTCCGGCCCTGCCGCTCGGCCCGACGCCGTCCGCAAATTTTACAAACGATTTCGGATGTCTAGTAAGGGACCGTACATTTGCAATATGGACTTTCTCACTAACCATACAGGTACTGCCGAAATCTTCCCTTAAGGTATGATAGACCAGGTAGATCTACTGTCTCTATTATATTATGACAGACCAGCTAGATCTAGTGTCTCTATTATATAATGACAGATGAGCTAGATCTACTGTCTCTATTATATTATGACAGACCAGCTAGATCTACTGTCTCTAGTATATTATGACAGACAAGCTAGATTTGCTGTCTCTATTGTATTATGACAGACCAGCTAGATTTACTGTCTCTATTATATTATGGAGGACCAGCTAGATCTACTGTCTCTATTATATTATGACAGACCAGGTAGATATACTGTCTCTATTCTATTATGACAGACCAGCTAGATCTACTGTGTCTGTTATATTATGACAGACCAGCTAGCTCTACTGTCTCTATTATAAAATGACAGACCAGGTAGAACTACTGTCTCTATTATATTATGACAGACCAGCTAGATCTACTGTCTCTATTATATTTTGACAGACCAGGTAGATCTACTGTCTCTATTATATTATGACAGACCAGGTAGATATACTGTCTCTATTATATTATGACAGACCAGCTAGATCTACTGTCTCTATTATATTATGACAGACCAGGTAGATCTACTGTCTCTATTATATTATGACAGACCAGGTAGATATACTGTCTCTATTATATTATGACAGACCAGCTAGATCTACTGTCTCTATTATATTTTGACAGACCATGTAGATCTACTGTCTCTATTATAAAATGACAGACCAGCTAGATCAACTGTCGCTATTGTATTATGACAGACGAGCTAGATCTACTGTCTCTATTATATTATGACAGACCAGCTAGATCTACTGTCTCTAGTATATTATGACAGACCAGCTAGATCTGCTGTCTCTATTGTATTATGACAGACCAGCTAGATCTACTGTCTCTATTATATTATGGAGGACCAGCTAGATCTACTGTCTCTATTATATTATGACAGACCAGGTAAATCAAATCAAATCAAATCAAATCAAATTTATTTATATAGCCCTTCGTACATCAGCTGATATCTCAAAGTGCTGTACAGAAACCCAGCCTAAAACCCCAAACAGCAAACAATGCAGGTGTAAAAGCACGGTGGCTAGGAAAAACTCCCTAGAAAGGCCAAAACCTAGGAAGAAACCTAGAGAGGAACCGGGCTATGTGGGGTGGCCAGTCCTCTTCTGGCTGTGCCGGGTAGAGATTATAACAGAACATGACCAAGATATTCAAATGTTCATAAATGACCAGCATGGTCAAATAATAATAAGGCAGAACAGTTGAAACTGGAGCAGCAGCACAGTCAGGTGGACTGGGGACAGCAAGGAGCCATCATGTCAGGTAGTCCTGGGGCACGGTCCTAGGGCTCAGGTCCTCCGAGAGAGAGAAAGAAAGAGAGAATTAGAGAGAGCATATGTGGGGTGGCCAGTCCTCTTCTGGCTGTGCCGGGTGGAGATTATAACAGAACGTGGCCAAGATGTTCAAATGTTCATAAATGACCAGCATGGTTGAATAATAGTAAGGCAGAACAGTTGAAACTGGAGCAGGAGCATGGCCAGGTGGACTGGGGACAGCAAGGAGTCCTCATGTCAGGTAGTCCTGGGACATGGTCCTAGGGCCCAGGCCAGTTGAAACTGGAGCAGCAGCATGGCCAGGTGGACTGGGGACAGCATGGAGTCATCATGTCAGGTAGTCCTGGGGCTAGATCTACTGTCTCTATTATATTATGACAGACCAGGTAGATATACTGTCTCTATTGTATTATGACAGACCAGCTAGATCTACTGTCTCTATTATATTATGACAGACCAGCTAGATCTACTGTCTCTATTATATTTTGACAGACCAGGTAGATCTACTGTCTCTATTATATTATGACAGACCAGGTAGATATACAGTCTCTATTATATTATGACAGACCAGCTAGATCTACTGTCTCTAGTATATTATGACAGACCAGCTAGATCTGCTGTCTCTATTGTATTATGACAGACCAGCTAGATCTACTGTCTCTATTATATTATGACAGACCAGCTAGATCTACTGTCTCTAGTATATTATGACAGACAAGCTAGATCTGCTGTCTCTATTGTATTATGACAGACCAGCTAGATCTACTGTCTCTATTATATTATGACAGACCAGGTAGATCTACTGTCTCTATTATATTATGACAGACCAGGTAGATATACTGTCTCTATTCTATTATGACAGACCAGCTAGATCTACTGTGTCTGTTATATTATGACAGACCAGCTAGCTCTACTGTCTCTATTATAAAATGACAGACCAGGTAGAACTACTGTCTCTATTATATTATGACAGACCAGCTAGATCTACTGTCTCTATTATATTATGACAGACCAGGTAGATCTACTGTCTCTATTATATTATGACAGACCAGGTAGATATACTGTCTCTATTATATTATGACAGACCAGCTAGATCTACTGTCTCTATTATATTATGACAGACCAGGTAGATCTACCATCTCTATTATATTATGACAGACCAGCTAGATCTACTGTCTCTATTATATTATGACAGACCAGCTAGATCAAATCAAATCAAATCAAATTTATTTATATAGCCCTTCGTACATCAGCTGATATCTCAAAGTGCTGTACAGAAACCCAGCCTAAAACCCCAAACAGCAAACAATGCAGGTGTAAAAGCACGGTTGCTAGGAAAAACTCCCTAGAAAGGCCAAAACCTAGGAAGAAACCTAGAGAGGAACCGGGCTATGTGGGGTGGCCAGTCCTCTTCTGGCTGTGCCGGGTAGAGATTATAACAGAACATGACCAAGATGTTCAAATGTTCATAAATGACCAGCATGGTCAAATAATAATAAGGCAGAACAGTTGAAACTGGAGCAGCAGCACAGTCAGGTGGACTGGGGACAGCAAGGAGCCATCATGTCAGGTAGTCCTGGGGCACGGTCCTAGGGCTCAGGTCAGTTGAAACTGGAGCAGGATCATGGCCAGGTGGACTGGGGACAGCAAGGAGTCCTCATGTCAGGTAGTCCTGGGACATGGTCCTAGGGCCCAGGCCAGTTGAAACTGGAGCAGCAGCATGGCCAGGTGGACTGGGGACAGCAAGGAGTCATCATGTCAGGTAGTCCTGGGGCATGGTCCTAGGGCTCAGGTCCTCCGAGAGAGAGAAAGAAAGAGAGAAGGAGAGAATTAGAGAACGCACACTTAGATTCACACAGGACACCTGAATAGGACAGGAGAAGTACTCCAGATAAACAAACTGAACCTAGCCCC
>NC_060181.1:99629178-99653001 GCF_021184085.1 Oncorhynchus gorbuscha | reverse complement strand
CTGCCTGAGTCCAGGCCCCCTCTGTGGGAGGTCAGACAGACTGCCTGAGTCCAGGCCCCTCTGTGGGAGGTCAGACAGACTGCCTGAGTCCAGGCCCCCTCTGTGGGAGGTCAGACAGACTGCCTGCCAGGCCCCTCTGTGGGAGGTCAAAGTGGCCAATTTGTGAGGAAGATCAGAGTCTGGGAAGCATTGTGCTTTTTATGAGTCAATGCAGGGAAAATGGGAGTTAAACAGGTCTATAAAAATGACTTGTTTGTTCTTTTGTTTGCAAGGTTAGACCAGATTATATTACATTGCCTGTAGCCTAAATGTGTGAAATGCTATTATACATCTGTTTGGCTGGGTCTCGAGAACCAGTTTGCTACAATTAGATTTGGCCTACATACAATTCACTATAGGTACTCAGAAACAATCTGTTTTTCATGAGGAACTTCCCATATTCCCCCAGTAGCCAGGTACAAGAGGAGAGAAAAGGACCAGGCTGCATCTTTTAGTCAAAGGTAAATCAACAGTGAATTTCACTAGACTGTAATCATGTTTCCCCAGTAGGACAGCAGGGTTCCATAGGCCTGTTAAACCAGGCTGCATCTTTTAGTCAAAGGTTAAAGGTTAATCAACAGTGAATTTCACTAGACTGTAATCATGTTTCCCCAGTAGGACAGCAGGGCTCCATAGGCCTGTTAAACCAGGCTGCATCTTTTAGTCAAAGGTTAAAGGTTAATCAACAGTGAATTTCACTAGACTGTAATCATGTTTCCCCAGTAGGACAGCAGGGCTCCATAGGCCTGTTAAACCAGGCTGCATCTTTTAGTCAAAGGTTAAAGGTTAATCAACAGTGAATTTCACTAGACTGTAATCATGTTTCCCCAGTAGGACAGCAGGGCTCCATAGGCCTGTTAAACCAGGCTGCATCTTTTAGTCAAAGGTTAAAGGTTAATCAACAGTGAATTTCACTAGACTGTAATCATGTTTCCCAGTAGGACAGCAGGGCTCCATAGGCCTGTTAAACCAGGCTACACCAACAGAATAGTATGGTCACTATGGGAGATCTTTATTACATTGTAATAAATACAGCCATTAGATTAATGAGTATTTGTCTCCATTTGATATAATTATGTCTGATTATTTTTCCCTGTATTATATGCCTTTAAATAGCGCTTCAGGTTTGAACAGGGAAGCCCAAAAATAACTTTTATTGGTAGATTCTCTGGAAAATATTAAACCCTAGTTGGGTTTAGAGACATTAGTGTCTGGAGACAGGATGGGTCTATAGACTAGTGTCTAGGAGACAGGACTGAGGTTGGGTCTATAGACTAGTGTCTAGAAGGAGACAGGGAGGGAGAGGGGCTGAGGTTGGGTCTATAGACTCTATAGACCCAACCTCAGTCCTGTCTCCTTCTAGACCCACTAGTCTATAGACCCAACCTCAGTCCCTCTCCCTCCCTGTCTCCTTCTAGACACTAGTCTATAGACCCAACCTCAGTCCCTCTCCCTCCTTGTCTCCTTCTAGACACTAGTCTATAGACCCAACCTCAGTCCCTCTCCCTGTCTCCTTCTAGACACTAGTCTATAGACCCAACCTCAGTCCCTCTCCCCCTGTCTCCTTCTAGACACTAGTCTATAGACCCAACCTCAGTCCCTCTCCCTCCTGTCTCCTTCTAGACACTAGTCTATAGACCCAACCTCAGTCCCTCTCCCTCTTTGTCTCCTTCTAGACACTAGTCTATAGACCCAACCTCAGTCCCTCTCCCTCCTTGTCTCCTTCTAGACACTAGTCTATAGACCCAACCTCAGTCCCTCTCCCTCCTTGTCTCCTTCTAGACACTAGTCTATATACCCAACCTCAGCCCCTCTCCCTGTCTCCTAGACACTAGTCTATAGACCCAACCTCAGCCCCTCTCCCTGTCTCCTAGACACTAGTCTATAGACCCAACCTCAGCCCCTCTCCCTGTCTCCTAGACACTAGTCTATAGACCCAACCTCAGCCCCCTCTCCCTGTCTCCTAGACACTAGTCTATAGACCCAACCTCAGTCCCTCTCCCTGTCTCCTTCTAGACACTAGTCTATAGACCCAACCTCAGCCCCTCTCCCTGTCTCCTTCTAGACACTAGTCTATAGACCCAACCTCAGACCCTAGTCTCCCTGTCTCCCTTCTAGACACTAGTCTATAGACCCAACCTCAGCCCCTCTCCCTGTCTCCTTCTAGACACTAGTCTATAGACCCAACCTCAGCCCCTCTCCCTGTCTCCTTCGAGGCACTCTCTATAGACCCAACCTCAGCCCCTCTCCCTCCCTGTCTCCTTCTAGACACTAGTCTATAGACCCAACCTCAGCCCCTCTCCCTGTCTCCTTCTAGACACTAGTCTATAGACCCAACCTCAGTCCCTCTCCCTCCCTGTCTCCTTCTAGACACTAGTCTATAGACCCAACCTCAGTCCCTCTCCCTCCTTCTAGACACTCTATAGACCCAACCTCAGTCCCTCTCCCCTAGACACTAGTCTATAGACCCAACCTCAGCCCCTCTCCCTGTCTTCTTCTAGACAGACCCAACCTCAGTCCCCTCTCCCTGTCTCCTTCTAGACACTAGTCTATAGACAACCTCAGTCCCTCTCCCTGTCTCCTTCGAGGCACTAGAAATGTAACCCAAGTCAACCTCCAAAAGGAAAATTTTGAAAAAATGAATTTTTTGTCAAACTTATCACCCCTTAAAAAGTGCTTTCTGGACCGTTTTTTGAAAAAAAAAATGATTTTTTTTTTGTCAATTACACATGTGTAAGAACTGTATGAATACACTTTTGTCCAATTTTATTATCATTTAAAAAAATATATTTTTTTACATGCGCATAAGTAATATGTTTTGTCCATTTTCAATATGATTTCATAGGATGTCATAAGGTGAATGCACTAATTTGTAAGTCGCTCTGGATAAGAGCGTCTGCTAAATGACTTAAATGTAAATATAGGAAGTCAAAAATGTCAAAATTTTGTAAAAACTTCACACAGCCTTAAAGTGCTTTCTGGACCATTTTTCGAAATTCTTTCGAATTTTGTGTCAATTACACACATTAGAACTGTATCAACATACTTTTGTCCAATTTTATTATCATATTTTTATTTATTTTTTAAATGCGCATAAGGAATATGTTTTGTCCATTTTCAATATGATTTCATAGGAAATCAAGTCACTTTTTTGGGGGCCAAATGCCATAAGAAATTTGACATGCTCAAAAATCCTGCAGAAATGCTAAATTGACTGGCCTGATGAACACAGGATGGCCTGGCAGTGATAGTTGTACCTTTCCATCGCTCGTTGTGTTGACTTCTTCATGTCCATTTTGTGATGTTTTTTTCACTATAGAATCATATTGCAAATGCACGTGCATTGTTGTGCAACTGGTGATTGAAAATAGGCACCTGGTAACCCAAAAATAAAAAATATGGTTGTAAATGCATTTACCGGGACTCCTATTGTCCATGCCCGCTATGGGAGTACCCTACTACGGCCCTCTATCCATGGGCGTCCTTATACATCCGTGCAACTGGTGATTTGAAATAGGCACCTGGTAACCTAAAAATAAAAATATGGTGATTTCATTATGTCCAATTGTTTGTTTTCTTACTTTTGCAAAGTCACTGTGCATTTGCAATATGGTTCAATGGGCAGGTACCATCACGAATTTGTCATGCTATAAAAATCCTGCAGGAATGCGAAACTGACTAGCCTGATGAACACAGGATGGCCTGGCAGTGATAGTTGCTCCTTTCCATCGCTCATTGCGTTGACTTCATCATGTCTATTTGGTGATGTTTTTCACTGTTGAATCATATTGCAAATGCATGTGCGTTATTGTGCAACTGGTAACCCAAATATAAAAATATGGTGATTTTCATTATGTCCAATTGTTTGTTTTCTTACTTTTGCAAAGTCACTGTGCATTTGCAATATGGTTCAATGGGCAGTTACCATCATGAATTTGTCATGCTATAAAAATCCTGCAGGAATGTGAAATTGACTGGCCCGATGAACTCGGGATGGCTGGGCAGTGATTCTGGTTCATCTCAATGGCTCGTTAGGGTTGATTTCAGAATGTCACTTTGGCGATGGTACCTCACTGTTTAAACATATTGCAAATGGACAAGAGTCACCAGCAAGTCACCGTCCATCAGTCAATTAGATATCATTCTGACACCAAACTGATACAAACTGACACTAAACCCACTTTTTTCCAACTCGTTTAGTAGCCAACTATCACATACTTCAGAGCTGGCCCACAATTCACAACGCCTTCGGTTCAAACCATTAAAAAAACATAAAACACGTAGTTACGTTCTAGCTGCAGGTCCATTTCTTATGTTATGAGTAGGCCTAGCTGAGGCGATCCCCGAATCCCAAGTTTCGGCTCGATCGGTCATTTGGTGTCCGAGCAAAAGCCTAATTGCTGCTGAAAATCCACTTTTTCCATGACTTGCTACGGGGTCCTTGAATGAGCTATCGGGCAGAAACGTTGGAGTCTGTCTATATGGGCCGAGACGGTCGCAATGCACCTAGTCTTGTGTCTCTGAGACTTTTCTAAATGTCGTCATTTTCGTAAGGGTCAAAATGAATTGAAGTCATTGCAAATGTACGAATCTGTTTCTCGGTCCGAGAACCGTCTAGAGCCACATAACTCACCACGCACTATTGACCGGAGGTCTAGAACAGGATTCTAAAGTTTCGGAACTCTAGGTCTGACGGTTCTTTAAAAGTTCCAACAAGGTTAACTAATGCAGGCAGTGTATGCCTCTATGCACCCCAATGGGTCCCTACTTCCAAGCTGTGTGTGTGTGTGATTTAGTTTTCCTTTGACATTTTATGGGAAAAATGACTGATTTACAGTTCATGGGGTTGCCTAATCACATATATGAAGTTTTGGAAAGATCTGACCTTTTTTAACCCCTTAAAACAGCCCAAGAGACACCAATTATGGCACTTCCGGTTGGCACAGGAAGCTATAAGTCAACACATATCCTCATTGGGGTATGCTTTTACAGAATCCTGAGTTTTAAGTCCTCACGTTAAGAACTGACTGATTTACACAGGGTTGAATGCACTATGTCTATCAAACTGCAGGCAGGGTATGGATAAACACTTTTGGGGTGATTTTAACCACTTCCGGTTGGTCCAGGAAGCTTAGAATCAACAGACCTCGTAGTGGCCTGATGGACTGTCATCGAAGACAGGTTCATACGACATTCATAACCCACATAGGCTTCAGATTGAAATTAGAGGTGCAGGCAATGTATTCCTATGGGGAGAGAAGTCAATGCAAACTGTTTGATGTAAACACCTTCTTTTAACTGTTAAGGGTTAATGCCACACGGTCAAGGTTAGGCTTGCACGGATCGGGAGGACCTTAGGAACGTTCCTGAGGTCGATTTGTGCTTCTCACCTTAACGGTTCTCTCTCTGTCACCCAAAAGCAAATGACATTGAGGGCCAGCCTTCATTTTGGGCCTACTTTTCTAATGGTCGCTGTGCTTAGACCGAGCGAGCTACGCGAGCAAGCGGGGCATCTTGTTGAACTCGGCACGGCCTAGACTCTAGGCCCTAGAGAATATGGAAATGCCATTGTAGGCTTTGTGTGTCTTTAAGCACCACTTTGTCACTCCATCCTTGCTGTGTTTGTGTGTGTGTGTGTGTGTGTGTGTGTGTGTGTGTGTGTGTGTGTGTGTGTGTGTGTGTGTGTGAGAGAGAGCTTTTCTTTGACATCTGTTGGGAGAAATGACTGACTTACAGTTTATGGGGGTTGCCTAATCACACATATGAAGTTTTGAAAAGATCTGACCTTTTTAACCCTTGGAAACTGCCACTGTGACACCATTTAAGGCACTTCCGGTTGGCACAGGAAGCTATAAATAAACTCATATCCTGATTGGGATATGCCTTTACAGAATCCTGTGTTTTAGAAAATCAGTGTGTGTTAGAAAATCATAGAAAATCACAGAAATCTGCAGAGCTCCACAGCACACTTTAAAAAGATTCGTATGAACACCCTGCAACTGGATCTGTAACCGTTGAAAAAAAAACACCTATCCGTGAACATCACCAATCTGTCATTGTACGATTTCTCTTAAATGACTATAGATAAATGGCTGGTTCTTTTTTTATTGACACCGGAGGCTCCTTGACTTTGACGTGAAGTGGAAAAATAATTTCTCAAAAACCGTTGAGGCCAAGACGCCATCTTGTTCGGGGCCAACTGCCCATTATGCCAAACCTACGCTCACTGAGTTTCGGCTTCAAATATTTTCTGTTTTCGAGATAAGGCCCCGTCGTGAATCGTGATGTTTTGTCCAATAGCAATATGATTGCTTATGCCCTCTTGTGGGATTTTCCGGGACAGCGGAAAAATGACCAAAATCTGTTTATTTTTGTAAACGGAAACCGAATGTCTGACAAAGTTCATTTGACCTACCGGCAAATGACGCCGTCCTTTTACAAACGATTTCGGACGTCTAGTAAGGGACCGTACATTTGCAATATGGACTTTCTCACTAACCATACAGCAACTGCCGAAATGTTCCCTTAAGGTATGTAATATAGACAGTAGATCTAGTGGTCTGTCATAACATAATCTAGCTGGTCTGTCATAATATAATAGAGACAGTAGATCCAGATCTAAATGACTGGTCTGTCTGTCATATAATAGAGACAGTAGATTATAATATAATATAATATAATAGAGACATAGACTGTAGTGTCTAGTAAGGGACAGGGAGGGAGAGGGCTGAGGGTTTCTACAGGCTGTAGGGTCTATTAGAGACAGGGAGAGGGGCTGGGGGTCTCTACAGGCTGTAGGGTCTAGTAAGGGACAGGGACAGGGAGAGGGGCTGCGGGTTTCGACAGACTGTAGGGTCTATTAGAGACAGGGAGAGGGGCCGGGGTTTTCTACAGGCTGTAGTGTCTAGTAAGGGCAGGGAGAGGGGCTGAGGGTTTCTACACACTGTAGTGTCAGGGAGAGAGGAGCTGAGGGTTTCTACAGACTATAGCATCTATTAGAGGCAGGGAGAGGGGCTGAGGGTTTCTATAGTCTATAGTATATATTAGAGGCAGGGCGAGGGGCTGAAGGTTTCTACAGACTATAGTATATATTAGAGGCAAGGAGAGGGGGCTGAAGGTTTCTACAGACTATAGTATATATTAGAGGCAGGGAGAGGGCCTGGGGTTTCTTCAGACTATAGTATATATTAGAGGCAGGAAGAGAGGGCCTAGGGGTTTCTAGAGTCTATAGTATATATTAGAGGCAGGGAGAGGGCCTGGGGGTTTCTAGACTATAGTATATATTAGAGACAGGGAGAGGGGCTGGGGGTTTCTAGACTATAGTATATATTAGAGGCAGGGAGAGGGGCTGGGGTTTCTAGACTATAGTATATATTAGAGACAGGGAGAGGGCCTGGGGTTTCTTGACTATAGTATATATTAGAGAAGGGAGAGGGGCTGGGGGTTTCTAGACTATAGTATATATTAGAGACAGGGAGAGGGCCTGGGGGTTTCTAGACTAGTTGTTGAAGCCAAACCCAGGAATTCATTATGTTCTATTAAAACTGTTTCCAGCGTTAGACAGAGATAATCTTGAAGTTGCAAACCCAGGAGAGAGAGTCACAAAACAGTTTCAGCGTTTAGACAGAGATAATCTTGCTGTTGCACGGAGAGAGAGAGTCACAGAAACCACGTTTAGACAGAGATAATCTTGCTGTTGCACGGAGAGAGAGAGTCACAGAAACCACGTTTAGACAGAGATAATCTTGCTGTTGCACGGAGAGAGAGAGTCACAGAAACCATGTTTGGATTCAATTAACACTTCATTGTGAACAAAACAAACTATTTTCAAAAAACAACAAAATGCTTCCTTGGGAGAGAAGAAAAACCTGGAAATGATCTGAACAGTTCATATCAAGGCAGGGATCCTAGGGCTCCTCGTCTGATTGGTTGGGTTGTTTGACAGCTGTATTGGCTCAGGGCCAGATGTCTTTGTTTCAGTTGAGTAATCACACACACATAGTTGAACCTCGTCCAGCTTCTCTCTGGTTCTCTCTCTTCTCCCCCTCGTTTCTACATTCTGTGACCATAATGAACCACATAAGCCCTGTTTTCTCCATCAGCTCTGTCGTTCCCAAGAAAATACATTTTCCACTAGTAAGCTATTTAGCTACTGCATCAGATAAGGATAATAGAGTAAGGCTACGTCCCAAATGACACCTTATTCCCTTTATAGTGCACAGGCTCTGGGCAAAAGTAGTGCACTACATAGGGAATAGAGGACCATTTAGGACAGTCTAAATTAGGACTGGAAGGACAACAACAAACAAAGTGAGAAATAGAACGAGGACAGCCTGGTCCCAGGTCTGAAACAGAGGTCTGAAACGAGGACAGCCCGGTCCCAGGTCTGAAACAGAACGAGGATAGCCCGGTCCCAGGTCTGAAACAGAACGAGGATAGCCAGAACGGTCCCAGGTCTGAAACAGAACGAGGATAGCCCGGTCCCAGGTCTGAAACAGAACGAGGATAGCCCGGTCCCAGGTCTGAAACAGAACGAGGGATAGCCCCAGGTCCCAGGGACAGCTGGTCCCAAACAGAACGAGGATAGCCCGGTCCCAGGTCTGAAACAGAACGAGGATAGCCCGGTCCCAGGTCTGAAACAGAACGAGGATAGCCCGGTCCCAGGTCTGAAACAGAACGAGGATAGCCCGGTCCCAGGTCTGAAACAGAACGAGGACAGGGTCCCAGGTCTGAAAACAGAACATGGGATAGCCCGGTCCCAGGTCTGTAACAGAACAAGGATTGCCTGGTCCCAGACCTGTTTGTGCTCTAACTCATTTGCTGTCAGTGTAAAACTAGAACCCAGACTAGAACTAGGAGGCCTTGGTTAGGAGATTGTGACCCTCAGATAGAGAGGCAGGAAGTCGTTACAGAACTGTTGGGTTAACATCACGAGTCGTAACCAACGAGTGGGATTGAACAGCAGACACGTGAACACACACACCCTCTCTGATCAGAGCGTGTTTAACCACTCCGTCTCTTCGGAGAGGAAGGCAGGAAGTGTTCCCTGTGTGATGTCGCTGTGATGTCACGCTGGGATTACGGCCCACCACCACCTCTCTGATAGATGATCTCTACATTAGGACAGACAGATAAACCCAACGGGTTACACGCATCATATACACTACAGTCCTCTCCTCCATCTCACACCCCCTTATCTCTCTGCTCAGGGCCAGTCCTGCTGTGTGGGTGAGAGGGGGGCGATAATCCCTGCATACGTGCAGGACTGCAGAGAGAGAAAGTGAAGGGGTGAGTGAATTGGAGAGAGAGGGAGAATTATAGCGTAAGGGAGGGGGGATTGAGTGAATTGGAGAGAGAACGAAAGAGTGAATGAGAGCTGTAGAGAGAGATGGTGAATGAGAGAGAGTTAGAGAAAAGTAGAGCAGGATAGTGTGATTTATGTTTCAGTTTATTTCCTGTGGATTACAGTGATGCGTAGAGAAGCCGTCCCCAAGAGGAAGTCTCCAATTATGGAGCTTTTCACTATAGAGACACACCCAGCTCAGGAGTGTGTGTGTGTGTTTTACAGGGAGTGTGCCTCGGTGCTCTGAACACAGCGTGGGTGGATGTCAGTACAGAAAGACCTCTACCTCTAAATCCCCTTCATCCATCCATCCATCAGACTGACAGGCTGGGATGGTGCTGTACCCAGACAGGCTGGGATGGTGCTGTACCCAGACAGGCTGGGATGGTGCTGTACCCAGACTGGCTGACAGGCTGGGATGGTGCTGTACCCAGACTGGCTGAGGCTGGGATGGTGCTGTACCCAGACAGGCTTGACAGGCTGGGATGGTGCTGTACCCAGACAGGCTGGGATGGTGCTGTACCCAGACTGGCTGACAGGCTGGGATGGTGCTGTACCCAGACAGGCTGGGATGGTGCTGTACAGGGCTGGGATGGTGCTGTACCCAGACTGGCTGACAGGCTGGGATGGTGCTGTACCCAGACAGGCTGGGATGGTGCTGTACCCAGACAGGCTGGGATGGTGCTGTACCCAGACAGGCTGGGATGGTGCTGTACCCAGACAGGCTGGGATGGTGCTGTACCCTGACAGGCTGGGATGGTGCTGTACCCAGGCTGGGATGGTGCTGTACCCAGACTGGATGACAGGCTGGGATGGTGCTGTACCCAGACAGGCTGGGATGGTGCTGTACCCAGACAGGCTGGGATGGTGCTGTACCCAGACAGGCTGGGATGGTGCTGTACCCAGACAGGCTGGGATGGTGCTGTACCCAGACAGGCTGGGATGGTGCTGTACCCAGACTGGCTGGGATGGTGCTGTACCCAGACAGGCTGGGATGGTGCTGTACCCAGACTGGCTGACAGGCTGGGATGGTGCTGTACCCAGACTGACTGACAGACTGGGATGGTGCTGTACCCAGACTGACTGACAGGCTGGGATGGTGCTGTACCCAGACAGGCTGGGATGGTGCTGTACCCTGACAGACTGACAGGCTGGGATCATCTCTGCTGTACCCAGACTGACTGACAGGCTGGGATGGTGCTGTACCCTGACAGACTGGGATGGTGCTGTACCCTACCCAGACTGACTGACAGGCTGGGATGGTGCCCTGTGGTGCTGTACCCAGACACAGGCTGGGATGGTGCTGTACCCAGACAGGCTGGGATGGTGCTGTACCCTGACAGGCTGGGATGGTGCTGTACCCTGACAGGCTGGGATGGTGCTGTACCCAGACAGGCTGGGATGGTGCTGTACCCTGACTGACTGGAATAGTTCTGTACCCAGACAGTCTGGGATGGTGCTGTACCCTGACAGGCTGGGATGGTGCTGTATCCTGACAGACTGACAGGCTGGGATTGTGCTGTACCCTGACAGACTGGGATGGTGCTGTACCCTGACTGACTGACAGGCTGGGATGGTGCTGTACCCAGACTGACTGACAGGCTGGGATGGTGCTGTACCCTGACAGGCTGGGATGGTGCTGTACCCTGACAGGCTGGGATGGTGCTGTACCCTGACTGGATGACAGGCTGGGATGGTGCTGTACCCAGACTGGCTGACAGGCTGGGATGGTGCTGTACCCTGACTGGCTGACAGGCTGGGATGGTGCTGTACCCTGACTGGCTGACAGGCTGGGATGGTGCTGTACCCTGACAGGCTGGGATGGTGCTGTACCCTGAGGCTGGGGATGGTGCTGTACCCTGACAGGCTGGGATGGTGCTGTACCCCCTGACAGGCTGGGATGGTGCTGTACCCTGACAGACTGACAGGCTGGGATGGTGCTGTACCCTGACTGACTGGGATGGTGCTGTATCTTGACTGACTGACTGGGATGGTGCTGTACCCCCTGACTGACTGGGATGGTGCTGTACCCTGACTGACTGGGATGGTGCTGTACACTGACTGACTGACTGACAGGCTGGGATGGTGCTGTACCCTCACAGGCTGAGATGGTGCTGTACTCTGACAGGCTGGGATGTTGCTGTACCCTGACTGACTTACAGAGATCTCTGCCCTCAGAAGAAGCAGAGATTGGGAAGGAGGCAGAATATTTAAAAACAATCACCTTCTGCCCCCATTCCTCCAGTCACATCACCTTCTGCCTCCATTCCTCCAGTCACATCACCTTCTGCCTCCATTCCTCCAGTCACATCACCTTCTGCCTCCATTCCTCCAGTCACCCCCCCTTCTGCCCCATTCCCCCAGTCACATCATCTTCTGCCCCCACTCTACCCCCTACACCATCTCTGCCCCCACTCTACCCCCTACACCATCTCTGCCCCCACTCTCCCCCCCTACCCATCTCTGCCCCCACTCTACCCCCTACACCATCTCTGCCCCCACTCTCCCCCTACACCATCTCTGCCCCCACTCTACCCCCTACACCATCTCTGCCCCCACTCTACCCCCTACACCATCTCTGCCCCCACTCTACCCCCTACACCATCTCTGCCCCCACTCTACCCCCTACACCATCTCTGCCCCCACTCTACCCCCTACACCATCTCTGCCCCCACTCTACCCCCTACACCATCTCTGCCCCCACTCTACCCCCTACACCATCTCTGCCCCCACTCTACCCCCTACACCATCTCTGCCCCCACTCTACCCCCTACACCATCTCTGCCCCCACTCTCCCCCTACACCATCTCTGCCCCCACTCTACCCCCTACACCATCTCTGCCCCCACTCTACCCCCTACACCATCTCTGCCCCCACTCTACCCCCTACACCATCTCTGCCCCCACTCTACCCCCTACACCATCTCTGCCCCCACTCTACCCCCTACACCATCTCTGCCCCCACTCTACCCCCTACACCATCTCTGCCCCCACTCTACCCCCTACACCATCTCTGCCCCCACTCTCCCCCTACACCATCTCTGCCCCCACTCTACCCCCTACACCATCTCTGCCCCCACTCTACCCCCTACACCATCTCTGCCCCCACTCTACCCCCTACACCATCTCTGCCCCCACTCTACCCCCTACACCATCTCTGCCCCCACTCTACCCCCTACACCATCTCTGCCCCCACTCTACCCCCTACACCATCTCTGCCCCCACTCTACCCCCTACACCATCTCTGCCCCCACTCTACCCCCTACACCATCTCTGCCCCCACTCTACCCCCTACACCATCTCTGCCCCCACTCTACCCCCTACACCATCTCTGCCCCCACTCTACCCCCTACACCATCTCTGCCCCCACTCTACCCCCTACACCATCTCTGCCCCCACTCTACCCCCTACACCATCTCTGCCCCAGCTACCCCCTACACCATCTCTGCCCCCACTCTACCCCCCTACACCATCTCTGCCCCCACTCTACCCCCTACACCATCTCTGCCCCCAGCTACCCCTGTCTTATCTCTGTCCCCAGCCTTACTGTCTCTCTGTCTTAGTGGACCTCTGTCCCCAGCCTTACCTCTCTGTCTTAGTGGACCTCTGTCCCCAGCCTTACTGTCTCTCTGTCTTAGTGGACCTCTGTCCCCAGCCTTACTGTCTCTCTGTCTTAGTGGACCTCTGTCCCCAGCCTTACTGTCTCTCTGTCTTAGTGGACCTCTGTCCCCAGCCTTACTGTCTCTCTGTCTTAGTGGACCTCTGTCCCCAGCCTTACTGTCTCTCTGTCCTAGTGGACCTCTGTCCCCAGCCTTACTGTCTCTCTGTCTTAGTGGACCTCTGTCCCCAGCCCCCACTGTCTCTCTGTCTCTCTGGACCTCTGTCCCCAGCCTTACTGTCTCTCTGTCTCAGTGGACCTCTGTCCCCAGCCTTACTGTCTCTCTGTCTCTGGACCTCTGTCCCCAGCCTTACTGTCTCTCTGTCTTAGTGGACCTCTGTCCCCCAGCCTTACTGTCTCTCTGTCTTAGTGGACCTCTGTCCCCAGCCTTACTGTCTCTCTGTCTTAGTGGACCTCTGTCCCCCAGCCTTACTGTCTCTCTGTCTTAGTGGACCTCTGTCCCCAGCCTTACTGTCTCTCTGTCTTAGTGGACCTCTGTCCCCAGCCTTACTGTCTCTCTCTCTGTCTTCTCTCTGTCTTAGTGGACCTCTGTCCCCAGCCTTACTGTCTCTCTGTCTTAGTGGACCTCTGTCCCCAGCCTTACTGTCTCTCTGTCTTAGTGGACCTCTGTCCCCAGCCTTACATCTCTCTGTCTTAGTGGACCTCTGTCCCCAGCCTTACTGTCTCTCTGTCTTAGTGGACCTCTGTCCCCAGCCTTACTGTCTCTCTGTCTTAGTGGACCTCTGTCCCCAGCCTTACTGTCTCTCTGTCTTAGTGGACCTCTGTCCCCAGCCTTACTGTCTCTCTGTCTTAGTGGACCTCTGTCCCCAGCCTTACTGTCTCTCTGTCTTAGTGGACCTCTGTCCCCAGCCTTACTGTCTCTCTGTCTTAGTGGACCTCTGTCCCCAGCCTTACTGTCTCTCTGTCTTAGTGGACCTCTGTCCCCAGCCTTACTGTCTCTCTGTCTTAGTGGACCTCTGTCCCCAGCCTTACTGTCTCTCTGTCTTAGTGGACCTCTGTCCCCAGCCTTACTGTCTCTCTGTCTGGAGCTGGACTACTACTACCACCATGGAAGCAGTGGGGAACACTGCTCTGCTGACTGTCCATGGGAAAGAATGTATTTTCTATTTCCAGCCCGATCAGTCAATCTCTGTCTACATGGACCTCTGGATGGGAGTGAATACCCCAGCACTGTCTCTCTTCTTAGTGATGACCTCTGTAATTACTGTCTGAAACTCTGTCTCAGTGGACCTCTAAACCCCAGCCTTTGTCACTGTCTCAGTGGACGTCTGTCCCCAGCCTTACTGTCTCTCTGTCTCTGGACACTGTCCCCAGCCTCTACTGTCTCCTTCAAACACTGTCCCCAGCCTTACTGTCACTCTGTCTAGTGGACCTCTGTCCCCAGCCTTACTGTCTCTTTAAACACTTAGTGGACCTCTGTCCCCAGCCTTACTGTCTCTCTGTCTTAACCTCTGTCCATGCCTCTTTAAACTCTGTCTTAGTGGACCTCTGTCCCCAGCCTTACTGTCCTCCTCTGTCTAACCCAGCCTTACTGTCTCTCTGTCAGTGGAACCTGTAAACCCAGCCTTACTCTCTCTGTCTTAACCTCTGTCCCAGTGGACTCTCTAACCTCTAAACCTTACGTCCTAACCTTCAAACACGTCTAACCTCTAAACACGTCTCTAACCAAACACGTCTAACCTCTGTCTCTCTGTCTCTAGTTCAAACACTCTGTCCCCAGCCTCTAAACACGTCTCTCTGTCTTAGTGGACCTCTGTCCCCAGCCTTACTGTCTCTCTGTCTTAACCTCTGTCCCCAGCCTAACCTCTCTCTGTCTTAACCTCTGTCCCCAGCACTGTCTCTCTGTCTTAGTGGACCTCTAAACAGCCTTACTGTCTCTCTAAACACGACCTCTTTAAACCAGCCTAACCTCTGTCTTAAAGCACTGTCTCTCTGTCTAACCTCTAAACATGTCCCCTGCCTTAAACACTGTCTAACCTCTAAACATGTCTAACCTTTAAACACGTCTAACCTCTGTCTAACCTTCTAAACCTGTCTCTAACCTTCAAACAGTCTCTCTGTCTTAACCTCTGTCCCCAGCCTACCTCTGTCTTAACCTTTAAACCAGCCTTACTGTCTCTCTGTCTTAACCTCTGTCCCCAGCCTTACTGTCTCTAAACTCTTTAAACACGTCTCTAAACCGTCTCTAACCTCTAAACCTTACTGTCTCTCTGTCTTAGTGGACCTCTGTCCCCAACCTTACTGTCTCTCTGTCTTAGTGGACCTCTAAACCTTACTGTCTAACCTTTAAACACTGTCCCCAGCCTTACTGTCTCTCTAAACCTCTGTCTAACTGTCTCTTAAACATGGACCTCTGTCCCCAGCCTTAAACTCTCTGTCTTAACCTCTAAACACGTCTAACCTCTAAACATCTGTCCCCAACACTTTAAACTCTGTCTTAACCTCTAAACTGTCTCTGTCTTAGTGGACCTCTAAACCTTACTGTCTCTAACCTTGTCCCCAGCCTTACTCTAAACACGTCTCTAACTGTCTTGTCTTAGTGGACCTCTGTCCCCAGCCTTACTGTCTCTAACCTTCTTAGTGGACCTCTGTCCCCAGCCTTACTGTCTCTCTGTCTCAGTGGACCTCTGTCCCCAGCCTTACTGTCTCTCCTCTTAACACGTCTCTAACCTTTAAACCGTCTCCAACCTTAAACACGACCTCTCCCCAACCTTTAAACTGTCTTCTGTCTAGTGGACCTCTGTCCTCTAAACCTTACTGTCTGTCTAACCTCTAAACAGCTCTAACTCTAAACTGTCTAACCTTGTCCCCACACTGTCTAACCTCTAAACCCGCCTAACCTTTAAACACCTCTAACCTTTCACCTCTAACCTTGTCAAACCTCTGTCTAACCTCTAAACATGTCTAACCTTTAAACAGCCTAACCTCTGTCTCTGGACCTTGTCCCCAGCCTTACTGTCTCTCCTCTAAACATGTCTAACATTTAAACCTAACCTGTCTAAACATGTCTAACATTTAAACACACTGTCCCCAGCCTTACTAAACACTCTGTCTAACCTCTAAACACGTCTAACCTGTCTTAGTGGACCTCTGTCCCCAGCCTCTAAACTCTCTGTCTTAGTGGACCTCTGTCCCCAGCCTAACTCTAAACATGTCTTAACATTTAAACCACCTAACCTCTTAGTGGACCTCTGTCTAACCTCTAAACGTCTAACATTTAAACCTCTGTCCCCTCTAGCACTGTCTCTCTGTCTTAACCTCTGTCCCCACCTCTAAACACGTCTCTAACCTCTAAACACGTCTAACCTTAGTAAACACGTCTCCAACCTCTAAACACGTCTAACCTCTAAACATGTCTTACTTTAAACTCTGTCTTTGTGGACCTCTGTCCCCAACACGTCTCTCTGTCTTTGGACCTCTGTCCCCAAACCTCTAAACTGTCTAACCTCTAAACATGTCTAACTGTCTTAAACACGTCTAACCTCTAAACATGTCTAACCTTTAAACACGTCTAACTCTGTCTTAGTGGACCTCTGTCTAAGCCTTACACGTCTGTCTAACCTTCAAACAGTCTAACCTCTAAACACGTCTTAACCTTTAAACACGTCTAACCTCTAAACATGTCTAACCTCTGTCCCCACCTAACCTCTAAACTCTGTCTAACCTTTAAACACGTCTAACCTTTAAACACGTCTAACCTCTAAACACGTCTAACATTTAAACCTGTCTAACCTCTAAACACGTCTAACCTCTAAACCTCTGTCTCTAACCTTCAAACACTGTCTAGTGGACCTCTAAACCCAGCTCTAACTGTCAAACTCTGTCTAGTGGACCTCTAAACATGTCTAACTTTAAACACACCCAGCCTAACTGTCTAAACTGTCTTAGTGGACCTTGTCCCCAGCCTTACTGTCTCTCTGTCTTAGTGACCACTGTCCCCACCTTAAACTGTCTCCTGTCTTAGTGGACCTCTGTCCCCAGCCTTAAACACTCTGTCTTAGTAACCTCTAAACCCCAGTCTAACCTCTAAACTGTCTTAACCTCTGTCCCCAGCCTCTAAACTGTCTCATTTGTCACCTAACCTCTAGTGGACCTCTGTAACCTTACTGTCTAACCTCTAAACACCTCTGTCCCCAGCCTTACAACTCTCTGTCTTAGTGGTCTAAGCCTCTAAACTCTGTCTTAACCTTTGTCCCCAGCCACGTCTCTAGTGGACCTCTGTCCCCAGCACTGTCTCTCTGTCTTAAACCTCTGTCCCCAACCTTAAACTGTCTCTAACCTTTAAACACGTCTCAAGCCTTTAAACACTCTGTCAACCTTTAAACTGTCTCCAGACCTTAAACTCTGTCTAACCTCTAAACCCAGCCTCTGTCTCTCTGTCTTAGTGGACCTCTCCCCAGCCTTACTGTCTCTAACTGTCTTAAACACTGTCCCCAGCCTCTAAACTGTCTCGTCTAACCTCTAAACACCTCAGCCTTTACTGTCTCTCTGTCTTAGTGACACGTCCCTAACCTCTAAACATGTCTGTCATTTAAACACGTCTAACCTCTAAACACGACCTCTGTCTAATTCAAACTCTAAACATGTCTAACATTTAAACACACCTAACCTCTAAACCCCGTCTAACCTCTAAACATGTCTAACATTTAAACACGTCTAACCTCTAAACACGTCTAACCTCACGTCTAACCTCTAAACACGTCTAACCTCTAAACCTCTTAAACACGTCTAACCTCTGTCATGTCTAACATTTAAACACACCTAACCTCTAAACACGTCTAACCTCTAAACATGTCTAACATTTAAACACACCTAACCTCTAAACACGTCTGTCTAAACATCTAACCTAAACACGTCTAACCTCTAAACACGTCTAACCTCTAAACACGTCTAAACCTTTAAACACGTCTAACCTCTAAACACGTCTAACATTTAAACACACCTAACCTCTAAACACGTCTAACCTCTAAACACGTCAACCTTTAAACTCTCTAACCTTTAAACACGTCTAACCTTTAAACACGTCTAACCTCTAAACTGTCTAACCTTTAAACACGTCTAACCTCTAAACACGTCTAACATTTAAACACGTCTAACCTCTAAACATGTCTAACATTTAAACACGTCTAACCTCTAAACACGTCTCTAACCTTCAAACACGTCTAACCTCTAAACATGTCTAACATTTAAACACACCTAACCTCTAAACACGTCTAACCTTTAAACACGTCTAACCTTTAAACACGTCTAACCTCTAAACACGTCTAACATTTAAACACGTCTAACCTCTAAACACGTCTAACCTCTAAACACGTCTCTAACCTTCAAACACGTCTAACCTCTAAACACGTCTATAACCTTCAAACACGTCTAACCTCTAAACATGTCTAACCTTTAAACACCTAACCTCTAAACACGTCTAACCTTTAAACACGTCTAACCTTAAACACGTCTAACCTCTAAACACGTCTAACCTCTAAACATGTCTAACATTTAAACACGTCTAACCTCTAAACACGTCTAACCTCTAAACATGTCTAACATTTAAACACGTCTAACCTCTAAACATGTCTAACATTTAAACACACCTAACCTCTAAACACGTCTCTAACCTTCAAACACGTCTAACCTCTAAACACGTCTCTAACCTTCAAACACGTCTAACCTTCAAACACGTCTAACCTCTAAACACGTCTCTAACCTTTAAACACGTCTCTAACCTTTAAACACGTCTCTAACCTTTAAACACGTCTCTAACCTTTAAACACGTCTCTAACCTTTAAACACGTCTCCAACCTTTAAACACGTCTCCAACCTTTAAACACGTCTCCAACCTTTAAACACGTCTAACCTCTAAACACGTCTCTAACCTCTAAACAGGTCTCTAACCTCTAAACACGTCTAACCTTCAAACACGTCTAACCTCTAAACACGTCTAACCTTTAAACACCTCTAACCTTTAAACACCTCTAACCTTCAAACACGTCTAACCTCTAAACATGTCTAACATTTAAACACGTCTAACCTCTAAACACGTCTCTAACCTTCAAACACGTCTAACCTCTAAACATGTCTAACATTTAAACACACCTAACCTCTAAACACGTCTAACCTCTAAACATGTCTAACATTTAAACACGCCTAACCTCTAAACACGTCTAACCTCTAAACACGTCTAACCTCTAAACACGTCTAACCTCTAAACACGTCTCTAACCTTCAAACACGTCTAACCTCTAAACATGTCTAACATTTAAACACACCTAACCTCTAAACACGTCTAACCTCTAAACATGTCTAACATTTAAACACACCTAACCTCTAAACACGTCTAACCTCTAAACACGTCTAACCTCTAAACACGTCTAACCTCTAAACACGTCTAACCTCTAAACACGTCTCTAACCTTCAAACACGTCTAACCTCTAAACACTGTCTAACATTTAAACACACCTAACCTCTAAACACGTCTAACCTCTAAACACGTCTAACATTTAAACACGTCTAACATTTAAACACGTCTAACCTTTAAACACGTCTAACCTCTAAACATGTCTAACATTTAAACACGATCTAACCTCTAAACATGTCTAACATTTAAACACGTCTAACCTCTAAACATGTCTAACATTTAAACACGTCTAACATTTAAACACGTCTAACATTTAAACATGTCTAACATTTAAACACACCTAACCTCTAAACACGTCTAACCTGTCTAAACATGTCTAACATTTAAACACGTCTAACCTCTAAACATGGTCTAACATTTAAACACACCTAACCTCTAAACACGTCTAACATTTAAACACGTCTAACCTTAAACACGTCTCTAACCTTTAAACACGTCTCTAACCTTTAAACACGATCTAGCTGGTCTGTCAAACTTTAAACACGTCTAACCTTAAACACGTCTCTAACCTTTAAACACGCTCTCTGTCCTTTAAACACGTCAGTAACCTTTAAACACGTCTAACCTTTAAACACGTCTCTAACCTTTAAACACGTCTAACCTTTAAACACGTCTCTAACCTTTAAATACGTCTAACCTCTAAACAGGTCTCTAAATAAACACGTCTAACCTCTAAACATGTCTAACATTTAAACACACCTAACCTCTAAACACGAACCTTCAAACACGTAGATTAAACACGTCTAACCTCTAAACACGTCTAACCTTCAAACACGTCTAACCTCTAAACATGTCTAACATTTAAACACAGTAACCTCTAAACACGTCTAACCTCTAAACATGTCTAACATTTAAACACGTCTAACCTTTAAACACGTCTAACCTCTAAACATGTCTAACATTTAAACACGTCTAACCTCTAAACATGTCTAACATTTAAACATGTCTAACCTCTAAACATGTCTAACATTTAAACACGATCTAACCTCTAAACATGTATAACATTTAAAGACAACCTCTAAACACGTCTAACCTGGTAAACATGTCTAATATTTAAACACGTGTAACCTCTAAACATGGTCTAACATTTAAACACATAACCTCTAAACACGTCTATAACCTTCAAACACGTCTAACCTCTAAACACGTCTGTCATAACCTTAAACACGTCTAACCTCTAAACATGTCTAACATTTAAACACACCTAACCTCTAAACACGCCTAACATTTAAACACGTCTCTAACCTTTAAACACGTCTCTAACCTTTAAACATAGTCTCTAACATTTAAACACGACTCTAACCTTTAAACACGTCTCTAACCTATTAAACACGTCTAACCTCTAAACAATAGTCTAACCTCTAAACAGGTCTCTAACCTCTAAACACGTCTAACCTCTAAACATGTCTAACATTTAAACACACCTAACCTCTAAACACGTCTCTAACCTTAAACACGTAACCTCTAAACATGTCTCTAACCTTTAAACACGCTAACCTTTAAACACGTCTGTCAACCTAAACACGTCTAATCTTTAAACACGTCTCCAACCTTTAAACACGATAACCTTTAAACACGTCTCTAACCTCTAAACACGTTTAACCTCTAAACACGTCTGTCATAACCTTTAAACACGTCTAACCTCTGTCATAACACGTCTAGATCTAAACACGGTCTCTAACCTTTAAACACGTATATCTAACCTCTAAACACGTTTTAACCTCTAAACACGTCTAATCTTTAAACACGTCTAACCTGTAAACACGTCTGTCATTTTAAACACGTAATCTAAACACGTCTAATCTCTAAACACAGTAGATCTAACCTTTAAACACGTCAGTAGACCTCTAAACACTAATCTTTAAACACGGTCTAACCTATAATAAGACAGTAGATCTAACCTGTCATAAACAATAGAGACAGTAGATCTAGCTGGTCTAATCTAATAGAGACAGTAATCTCTAAACACGTCTAGATCTAAGACAGTAGATCTAACTGGTCTGTCATAATACAATAGAGACAGTAGATCTAGCTGGTCTGTCATAATATAATAGAGACAGTATATCTACCAATAGAGACAGTAGATCTAGATGGTCTGTCATAATATAATAGAGACAGTAGATCTAGCTGGTCTGTCATAATATAATAGAGACAGTAGATCTAGCTGGTCTGTCATAATATAATAGAGACAGTAGATCTAGCTGGTCTGTCATAATACAATAGAGACAGCAGATCTAGCTGGTCTGTCATAATATACTAGAGACAGTAGATCTAGCTGGTCTGTCATAATGCAATAGAGACAGTAGATCTAGCTGGTCTGTCATAATATAATAGAGACAGTAGATCTACCCAATAGAGACATAGAGACAGTAGATCTAGCTGGTCTGTCATATTATAATAGAGACAGTAGATCTACCTGGTCTGTCATAATATAATAGAGACAGTAGATCTAGCTGGTCTGTCATAATATAATAGAGACAGAAGATCTAGCTGGTCTGTCATAATATAATAGAGACTGTAGATCTACCTGGTCTGTCATTTTATAATAGAGACAGTAGATCTAGCTGGTCTGTCATAATATAATAGAGACAGTAGATCTAGAGTCATAATATAATAGAGAGATCAGTATATCTACTGGTCTGTCATAATATAATAGAGACAGTAGATCTAGCTGGTCTGTCATAATATAATAGGTCTGTCATAATATAATAGAGACAGTAGATCTAGCTGGTCTGTCATAATATCATAGAGACAGTAGATCTACCCAATAGAGACATAGAGACAGTAGATCTAGCTGGTCTGTCATAATATACTAGAGACAGTAGATCTAGCTGGTCTGTCATAATGCAATAGAGACAGTAGATCTAGCTGGTCTGTCATAATATAATAGAGACAGTAGATCTAGCTGGTCTGTCATAATACAATAGTGACAGTTGATCTAGCTGGTCTGTCATTTTATAATAGAGACAGTAGATCTACATGGTCTGTCAAAATATAATAGAGACAGTAGATCTAGCTGGTCTATCATAATATAATAGAGACAGTAGATCTACCCAATAGAGACATAGAGACAGTAGATCTAGCTGGTCTGTCATAATATAATAGAGACAGTAGATCTAGCTGGTCTGTCATAATATAATAGAGACAGTAGATCTAGCTGGTCTGTCATAATATAATAGAGACAGTAGATCTAGCTGGTCTGTCATAATATAATAGAGACAGTAGATCTAGCTGGTCTGTCATAATATAATAGAGACAGTAGATCTAGCTGGTCTGTCATAATATAATAGAGACAGTAGATCTAGCTGGTCTGTCATAATATAATAGAGACAGTAGATCTACATGGTCTGTCATAATATAATAGAGACAGTAGATCTAGCTGGTCTATCATAATATAATAGAGACAGTAGATCTACCCAATAGAGACATAGAGACAGTAGATCTAGCTGGTCTGTCATAATATAATAGAGACAGTAGATCTAGCTGGTCTGTCATAATATAATAGAGACAGTAGATCTAGCTGGTCTGTCATAATATAATAGAGACAGTAGATCTAGCTGGTCTGTCATAATATAATAGAGACAGTAGATCTAGCTGGTCTGTCATAATATAATAGAGACAGTAGATCTAGCTGGTCTGTCATAATATAATAGAGACAGTAGATCTAGCTGGTCTGTCATAATATAATAGAGACAGTAGATCTAGCTGGTCTGTCATAATATAATAGAGACAGTAGATCTAGCTGGTCTGTCATAATATAATAGAGACAGTAGATCTAGCTGGTCTGTCATAATATAATAGAGACAGTAGATCTAGCTGGTCTGTCATAATATAATAGAGACAGTAGATCTAGCTGGTCTGTCATAATATAATAGAGACAGTAGATCTAGCTGGTCTGTCATAATATAATAGAGACAGTAGATCTAGCTGGTCTGTCATAATATAATAGTGACAGTAGATCTAGCTGGTCTGTCATAATATAATAGAGACAGTAGATCTAGCTGGTCTGTCATAATATAATAGAGACAGTAGATCTAGCTGGTCTGTCATAATATAATAGTGACTTAGAGACAGTTGATCGAGCTCGTCCGTCATAACATAATAGAGACAGTAGATCTAGCTGGTCTGTCATAATATAATAGAGACAGTAGATCTAGCTGGTCTGTCATAATATAATAGAGACAGTAGATCTAGCTGGTCTGTCATAATATAATAGAGACAGTAGATCTAGCTGGTCTGTCATAATATAATAGAGACAGTAGATCTAGCTGGTCTGTCATAATATAATAGAGACAGTAGATCTAGCTGGTCTGTCAAAATATAATAGAGACAGTATATCTACCTGGTCTGTC
>NC_060181.1:99589300-99628678 GCF_021184085.1 Oncorhynchus gorbuscha | reverse complement strand
TCTATTATATTATGACAGACCAGCTAGATCTACTGTCTCTATTATATTATGACAGACCAGCTAGATCTACTGTCTCTATTATATTATGACAGACCAGCTAGATCTACTGTCTCTATTATATTATGACAGACCAGGTAGATATACTGTCTCTATTATATTATGACAGACCAGCTAGATCTACTGTCTCTATTATATTAAGACAGACCAGGTAGATCTACTGTCTCTATTATATTATGACAGACCAGCTAGATCTACTGTCTCTATTATATTATGACAGACCAGGTAGAACTACTGTCTCTATTATATTATGACAGACCAGCTAGATCTACTGTCTCTATTATATTATGACAGACCAGCTAGATCTACTGTCTCTATTATATTATGACAGACCAGGTAGATCTACTGTCTCTATTATATTATGACAGACCAGCTAGATATACTGTCTCTATTATATTATGACAGACCAGCTCGATATACTGTCTCTATTATATTATGACAGACCCGCTAGATCTACTGTGTCTATTATATTATGACAGACCAGCTAGATATACTGTCTCTATTATATTATGTCAGACCAGGTTTATATATTTTCTTTATTATATTATGACAGACCAGCTAGATCTACTGTCTCTATTATATTTATGACAGACCAGGTAGATATAAACTGTCTCTATTCTATTATGACAGACCAGCTAGATCTACTGTCTCTATTATATTATGACAGACCAGCTAGATCTACTGTCTCTATTATATTATGACAGACCAGGTAGATATACTGTCTCTACTATATTATGACAGACCAGCTAGATCGACTGTCTCTATGTCTCTATTGGGTAGATCTACTGTCTCTATTATATTATGATAGACCAGCTAGATCTACTGTCTCTATTATATTTTGACAGACCAGCTAGATCTACTGTCTCTATTATATTATGACAGACCAGGTAGATCTACTGTCTCTATTATATCTATGACAGAGCCAGCTAGATCTACTGTCTCTATTATATTATGATAGACCAGCTAGATCTACTGTCTCCTATTATATTATGACAGACCAGCTAAATCTACTGTCTCTATTATATTATGACAGACCAGCTAGGTCTACTGTCTCTATTATATTATGACAGACCAGGTAGATCTACTGTCTCTATTATATTATGACAGACCAGCTAGATCGACTACTGTCTCTATTATATTATGACAGACCAGCTAGATCTACTGTCTCTATTATATTATGACAGACCGACTAGATCTACTGTCTCTATTATATTATGACAGACCATGCTAGATCTACTGTCTCTATTATATTATGACAGACCAGGTAGATATACTGTCTCTATTATATTATGACAGACCAGCTAGATCTACTGTCTCTATTATATTATGATAGACCAGGTAGATCTACTGTCTCTATTATATTATGACAGACCAGTAGATATACTGTCTCTATTATATTATGACAGACCAGCTAGATCTGCTGTCTCTATTATATTATGACAGAACAAGAGTCGATCTACTGTCTCTATTATATTATGACAGACCAGTAGATCTACTGTCTCTATTATATTATGACAGACCAGGTAGATATACTGTCTCTATTATATTATGACAGACCAGCTCGATCTACTGTCTCTATTATATTATGACAGACCAGGTAGATATACTGTCTCTATTATATTATGACAGACCAGCTAGATCTACTGTCTCTATTATATTATGATAGACCAGGTAGATATACTGTCTCTATTATATTATGACAGACCAGCTAGATCTACTGTCTCTATTATATTATGATAGACCAGCTAGATCTACTGTCTCTATTATATTATGACAGACCAGCTAGATATACTGTCTCTATTATATTATGACAGACCAGCTAGATCTACTGTCTCTATTATATTATGACAGACCAGGTAGATATACTGTCTCTATTATATTATGACAGACCAGCTAGATCTACTGTCTCTATTATATTATGACAGACCAGGTAGATATACTGTCTCTATTATATTATGACAGACCAGGTAGATATACTGTCTCTATTATATTATGACAGACCAGTAGATCTACTGTCTCTATTATATTATGACAGACCAGTAGATCTACTGTCTCTATTATATTATGACAGACCAGTAGATATACTGTCTCTATTATATTATGACAGACCAGCTAAATCTACTGTCTCTATTATATTATGATAGACCAGGTAGATATACTGTCTCTATTATATTATGACAGACCAGCTAGATCTACTGTCTCTATTATATTATGACAGACCAGCTAGATCTACTGTCTCTATTATATTATGACAGACCAGGTAGATCTACTGTCTCTATTATATTATGACAGACCAGCTAGATCTACTGTCTCTATTATATTTTGACAGACCATGTAGATCTACTTATTATATTATGACAGACCAGGTAGATCTACTGTCTCTATTATATTATGACAGACCAGCTAGATCTACTGTCTCTATTATATTATGACAGACCAGGTAGATATACTGTCTCTATTATATTATGACAGACCAGCTAGATCTACTGTCTCTATTATATTATGACAGACCAGGTAGATATACTGTCTCTATTATATTATGACAGACCAGCTAGATCTACTGTCTCTATTATATTATGAATGACCAGGTAGATCTACTGTCTCTATTATATTATGACAGACCAGGTAGAACTACTGTCTCTATTCTATTATGACAGACCAGCTAGATCTACTGTCTCTATTATATTATGACAGACCAGGTAGATCTACTGTCTCTATTATATTATGACAGACCAGGTAGATCTACTGTCTCTATTATATTATGACAGACCAGCTAGATCACTGTCTCTATTCTATTATGACAGACCAGGCAGATCTACTGTCTCTATTATATTATGACAGACCAGCTAGATCTACTGTCTCTATTATATTATGACAGACCAGCTAGATCTACTGTCTCTATTATATTATGACAGACCAGGTAGATATACTGTCTCTATTATATTATGACAGACCAGCTAGATCTACTGTCTCTATTATATTATGACAGACCAGCTAGGATCTACTGTCTCTATTATATTATGACAGACCAGCTAGATCTACTGTCTCTATTATATTATGACAGACCAGGTAGATATACTGTCTCTATTATATTATGACAGACCAGCTAGATCTACTGTCTCTATTATATTATGACATACCAGCTAGATCTACTGTCTCTATTATATTATGACATACCAGCTAGATCTACTGTCTCTATTATATTATGACAGACCAGCTAGATATACTGTCTCTATTATATTATGACAGACCAGGTAGATATACTGTCTCTATTATATTATGACAGACCAGCTAGATCTACTGTCTCTATTATATTATGACAGACCAGCTAGATCTACTGTCTCTATTATATTATGACAGACCAGGTAGATCTACTGTCTCTATTATATTATGACAGACCAGCTAGATCTACTGTCTCTATTATATTATGACAGACCAGGTAGATATACTGTCTCTATATATTATGACAGACCAGCTAGATCTACTGTCTCTATTATATTATGACAGACCAGCTAGATCTACTGTCTCTATTATATTATGACAGACCAGCTAGATCTACTGTCTCTATTATATTATGACAGACCAGCTAGATCTACTGTCTCTATTATATTATGACAGACCAGGTAGATATACTGTCTCTATTATATTATGACAGACCAGCTAGATATACTGTCTCTATTATATTATGACAGACCAGGTAGATCTACTGTCTCTATTATATTATGACAGACCAGGTAGATATACTGTCTCTATTATATTATGACAGACCAGGTAGATATACTGTCTCTATTATATTATGACAGACCAGCTAGATCTACTGTCTCTATTATATTATGACAGACCAGCTAGATCTACTGTCTCTATTATATTATGACAGACCAGGTAGATATACTGTCTCTATTATATTATGACAGACCAGCTAGATCTACTGTCTCTATTATATTATGACAGACCAGCTAGATCTACTGTCTCTATTATATTATGACAGACCAGCTAGATCTACTGTCTCTATTATATTTTGACAGACCATGTAGATCTACTGTCTCTATTATATTATGACAGACCATGTAGATCTAGTGTCTCTATTATATTATGACAGACCAGGTAGATATACTGTCTCTATTATATTATGACATACCAGCTCGATCTACTGTCTCTATTATATTATGATAGACCAGGTAGATATACTGTCTCTATTATATTATGACAGAGCCGGTAGATATACTGTCTCTATTATATTATGACAGACCAGCTAGATCGACTATCTCTCTATTCGTAGATCTACTATTATATTATGACAGACCAGCTAGATCTACTGTCTCTATTATATTATGACAGACCATGTAGATCTACTGTCTCTATTATATTATGACAGACCATGTAGATCTACTGTCTCTATTATATTATGACAGACCAGGTAGATATACTGTCTCTATTATATTATGACATACCAGCTCGATCTACTGTCTCTATTATATTATGATAGACCAGGTAGATATACTGTCTCTATTATATTATGACAGACCAGCTAGATCTACTGTCTCTATTATCTTATGACAGACCAGTAGATCTACTGTCTCTATTATATTATGATAGACCAGCTAGATCTACTGTCTCTATTCTATTATGACAGACCAGCTAGATCTACTGTCTCTATTATATTATGATAGACCAGCTAGATCTACTGTCTCTATTATATTATGACAGACCAGCTAGATCTACTGTCTCTATTATATTATGACAGACCAGGTAGATCTACTGTCTCTATTATATTATGACAGACCAGGTAGATCTACTGTCTCTATTATATTATGACAGACCAGGTAGATATACTGTCTCTATTATATTATGACAGACCAGCTAGATCTACTGTCTCTACTATATTATGACAGACCAGGTAGATCTACTGTCTCTATTATATTATGACAGACCAGCTAGATCTACTGTCTCTATTATATTATGACAGACCAGCTAGATCTACTGTCTCTATTATATTATGACAGACCAGGTAGATCTACTGTCTCTATTATATTATGACAGACCAGGTAGATCTACTGTCTCTATTATATTATGACAGACCAGCTAGATCTACTGTCTCTATTATATTATGACAGACCAGGTAGATCTACTGTCTCTATTATATTATGACAGACCAGCTAGATCTACTGTCTCTATTATCTTATGACAGACCAGGTAGATCTACTGTCTCTATTATATTATGACAGACCAGCTAGATCTACTGTCTCTATTATATTATGACAGACCAGCTAGATCTACTGTCTCTATTATATTATGACAGACCAGCTAGATCTACTGTCTCTATTATATTATGACAGACCAGGTAGATCTACTGTCTCTATTATATTATGACAGACCAGGTAGATCTACTGTCTCTATTATATTATGATAGACCAGCTAGATCTACTGTCTCTATTATATTTTGACAGACCATGTAGATCTACTGTCTCTATTATATTATGACAGACCAGCTAGATCTACTGTCTCTATTATATTATGACAGACCAGGTAGATCTACTGTCTCTATTATATTATGACATACCAGCTAGATCTACTGTCTCTATTATATTATGATAGACCAGGTAGATATACTGTCTCTATTATATTATGACAGAGCCGGTAGATATACTGTCTCTATTATATTATGACAGACCAGCTAGATCGACTGTCTCTGTCTCTATTCGGTAGATCTACTGTCTCTATTATATTATGATAGACCAGCTAGATCTACTGTCTCTATTATATTTTGACAGACCATGTAGATCTACTGTCTCTATTATATTATGACAGACCATGTAGATCTACTGTCTCTATTATATTATGACAGACCAGGTAGATCTACTGTCTCTATTATATTATGACAGACCAGCTCGATCTACTGTCTCTATTATATTATGATAGACCAGCTAGATCTACTGTCTCTATTATATTATGACAGACCAGCTAGATCGACTGTCTCTATTATATTATGACAGACCAGTAGATCTACTGTCTCTATTATATTATGATAGACCAGCTAGATCTACTGTCTCTATTATATTATGACAGACCAGCTAGATCTACTGTCTCTATTATATTATGACAGACCATGTAGATCTAGTGTCTCTATTATATTATGACAGACCAGGTAGATATACTGTCTCTATTATATTATGACAGACCAGCTAGATCTACTGTCTCTATTATATTATGACAGACCAGGTAGATATACTGTCTCTATTATATTATGACAGACCAGGTAGATATACTGTCTCTATTATATTATGACAGACCAGTCTAGATCTACTGTCTCTATTATATTATGATAGACCAGCTAGATCTACTGTCTCTATTATATTTTGACAGACCATGTAGATCTACTGTCTCTATTATATTATGACAGACCAGGTAGATATACTGTCTCTATTATATTATGACATACCAGCTCGATCTACTGTCTCTATTATATTATGATAGACCAGGTAGATATACTGTCTCTATTATATTATGACAGACCAGCTAGATCTACTGTCTCTATTATATTATGACAGACCAGGTAGATATACTGTCTCTACTATATTATGACAGACCAGCTAGATCTACTGTCTCTATTATATTATGACAGGGTAGATATACTGTCTCTATTATATTATGACAGACCAGCTAGATCTACTGTCTCTATTATATTATGACAGACCAGCTAGATCTACTGTCTCTATTATATTATGATAGACCAGCTAGATATACTGTCTCTATTATATTATGACAGACCAGCTAGATCTACTGTCTCTATTATATTATGACAGACCAGGTAGATATTCTGTCTCTGTTCTATTGGGATCTATTGTCTCTATTATATTATGATAGACCAGCTAGATCTACTGTCTCTATTATATTATGATAGACCAGGTAGATATACTGTCTCTATTATATTATGACAGAGCCGGTAGATATACTGTCTCTATTATATTATGACAGACCAGCTAGATCTACTGTCTCTATTATATTATGACAGACCAGCTAGATCTACTGTCTCTATTATATTATGATAGACCAGCTAGATCTACTGTCTCTATTATATTATGACAGACCAGCTAGATCTACTGTCTCTATTATATTATGACAGACCATGTAGATCTAGTGTCTCTATTATATTATGACAGACCAGCTAGATCTACTGTCTCTATTATATTATGACATACCAGCTAGATCTACTGTCTCTATTATATTATGATAGACCAGGTAGATATACTGTCTCTATTATATTATGACAGACCAGCTAGATCTACTGTCTCTATTATATTATGACAGACCAGGTAGATATACTGTCTCTATTATATTATGACAGACCGCTAGATCGACTGTCTCTATGTATTATGACAGACCAGTAGATCTACTGTCTCTATTATATTATGATAGACCAGCTAGATCTACTGTCTCTATTCTATTATGACAGACCAGCTAGATCTATGTCTGTCTACTGTCTCTATTATATTTTGACAGACCAGGTAGATCTACTGTCTCTATTATATTATGACAGACCAGTAGATCTACTGTCTCTATTATATTATGACAGACCAGGTAGATCTACTGTCTCTATTATATTATGACAGACCAGCTAGATATACTGTCTCTATTATATTATGACAGACCAGCTAGATCTACTGTCTCTATTATATTATGACAGACCAGGTAGATCTACTGTCTCTATTATATTATGACAGACCAGGTAGATATACTGTCTCTATTATATTATGACAGACCAGCTAGATCTGTCTCTATGTCTCTATTGACCAGGTAGATCTACTGTCTCTATTATATTATGACAGACCAGCTAGATCTACTGTCTCTATTATATTTGACAGACCAGGTAGATCTACTGTCTCTATTATATTATGACAGACCAGGTAGATCTACTGTCTCTATTATATTATGACAGACCAGGTAGATCTACTGTCTCTATTATATTATGACAGACCAGGTAGATCTACTGTCTCTATTATATTATGACAGACCAGGTAGATCTACTGTCTCTATTATATTATGACAGACCAGCTAGATCTACTGTCTCTATTCTATTATGACAGACCAGCTAGATCTACTGTGTCTATTATATTATGACAAACCAGCTAGATCTACTGTCTCTATTATAAAATGACAGACCAGGTAGAACTACTGTCTCTATTATATTATGACAGACCAGCTAGATCTACTGTCTCTATTATATTTTGACAGACCAGGTAGATCTACTGTCTCTATTATTTTATGACAGACCAGGTAGATATACTGTCTCTATTATATTATGACAGACCAGCTAGATCTACTGTCTCTATTATATATTAACAGACCAGGTAGATCTACTGTCTCTATTATATTATGACAGACCAGCTAGATCTACTGTCTCTATTATATTATGACAGACCAGGTAGATCTACTGTCTCTATTATATTATGACAGACCAGCTAGATCGACTGTCTCTATTATATTATGACAGACCAGTAGATCTACTGTCTCTATTATATTATGACAGACCAGCTAGATCTACTGTCTCTATTATATTTTGACAGACCAGCTAGATCTACTGTCTCTATTATATTATGACAGACCATGTAGATCTACTGTCTCTATTATATTATGACAGACCAGGTATAACTACTGTCTCTATTATATTATGACATACCATGTAGATCTACTGTCTCTATTATATTATGATAGACCAGGTAGATCTACTGTCTCTATTATATTATGACAGACCAGCTAGATCTACTGTCTCTATTATATTATGACAGACCAGCTAGATCGACTGTCTCTATTATATTATGACAGACCAGCTAGATCTACTGTCTCTATTATATTATGATAGACCAGCTAGATATACTGTCTCTATTATATTATGACAGACCATGTAGATCTACTGTCTCTATTATATTATGACAGACCAGGTAGATATACTGTCTCTATTATATTATGACAGACCAGCTAGATCTACTGTCTCTATTATATTATGATAGACCAGGTAGATCTACTGTCTCTATTATATTATGACAGACCAGCTAGATCTACTGTCTCTATTCAGACCAGTATATTTTGACAGACCATGTAGATCTACTGTCTCTATTATATTATGACAGACCAGGTAGATCTACTGTCTCTATTATATTTTGACAGACCATGTAGATCTACTGTCTCTATTATATTATGACAGACCAGCTAGATCTACTGTCTCTATTATATTATGATAGACCAGGTAGATATACTGTCTCTATTATATTATGACAGACCAGCTAGATCTACTGTCTCTATTATATTATGACAGACCAGGTAGATCTACTGTCTCTATTATATTATGACAGACCAGCTAGATCTACTGTCTCTATTATATTATGACAGACCAGGTAGATCTACTGTCTCTATTATATTATGACAGACCAGCTAGATCTACTGTCTCTATTATGTTATGATTGACCAGCTAGATCTACTGTCTCTATTATATTATGACAGACCAGCTAGATCTACTGTCTCTATTATATTATGACAGACCAGCTAGATCTACTGTCTCTATTATATTATTGACAGACCAGTAGATCTACTGTCTCTATTATATTATGACAGACCAGCTAGATCTACTGTCTCTATTATATTATGACAGACCAGGTAGATCTACTGTCTCTATTATATTATGACAGACCAGGTAGATCTACTGTCTCTATTATATTATGACAGACCAGGTAGATATACTGTCTCTATTATATTATGACATACCAGGTAGATATACTGTCTCTATTATATTATGACAGACCAGCTAGATCTACTGTCTCTATGTCTCTATTGGGTAGATCTACTGTCTCTATTATATTATGACAGACCAGCTAGATCTACTGTCTCTATTATATTATGACAGACCATTTAGATCTACTGTCTCTATTATATTATGACAGACCAGCTAGATCTACTGTCTCTATTATATTATGACAGACCAGGTAGATCTACTGTCTCTATTATATTATGACAGACCAGGTAGATCTACTGTCTCTATTATATTATGACAGACCAGCTAGATCTACTGTCTCTATTATATTATGACAGACCAGGTAGATCTACTGTCTCTATTATATTATGACAGACCAGCTAGATCTACTGTCTCTATTATATTTTGACAGACCAGGTAGATCTACTGTCTCTATTATATTATGACAGACCAGCTAGATATACTGTCTCTATTATATTTTGACAGACCAGGTAGATCTACTGTCTCTATTATATTATGACAGACCAGGTAGATATACTGTCTCTATTATATTATGACAGACCAGCTAGATCTACTGTCTCTATTATATTATGACAGACCAGGTAGATATACTGTCTCTATTATATTATGACAGACCAGCTAGATCTACTGTCTCTATTATATTATGACAGACCAGGTAGATCTACTGTCTCTATTATATTATGACAGACCAGCTAGATCTACTGTCTCTATTATATTATGACAGACCAGTAGATCTACTGTCTCTATTATATTATGACAGACCAGCTAGATCTACTGTCTCTATTATATTTTGACAGACCAGTAGATCTACTGTCTCTATTATATTATGACAGACCAGTAGATCTACTGTCTCTATTATATTATGACAGACCAGGTAGATATACTGTCTCTATTATATTATGACAGACCAGGTAGATATACTGTCTCTATTATATTATGACAGACCAGCTAGATCTACTGTCTCTATTATATTATGACAGACCAGGTAGATCTACTGTCTCTATTATATTATGACAGACCAGGTAGATCTACTGTCTCTATTATATTATGACAGACCAGCTAGATCTACTGTCTCTATTATATTATGACAGACCAGCTAGATCTACTGTCTCTATTATATATGACAGACCAGGTAGATATACTGTCTCTATTATATTATGACAGACCAGCTAGATCTACTGTCTCTATTATATTATGACAGACCAGGTAGATATACTGTCTCTATTATATTATGACAGACCAGCTAGATCTACTGTCTCTATTATATTATGACAGACCAGGTAGATATACTGTCTCTATTATATTATGACAGACCAGCTAGATCTACTGTCTCTATTATATTATGACAGACCAGGTAGATCTACTGTCTCTATTATATTATGACAGACCAGCTAGATCTACTGTCTCTATTATATTATGACAGACCAGGTAGATATACTGTCTCTATTATATTATGACAGACCAGCTGTCTCTATGTCTCTAGATCTACTGTCTCTATTATATTATGACAGACCAGCTAGATCTACTGTCTCTATTATATTATGACAGACCAGCTAGATCTACTGTCTCTATTATATTATGACAGACCAGGTAGATATACTGTCTCTATTATATTATGACAGACCAGGTAGATCTACTGTCTCTATTATATTATGACAGACCTCTATGTCTAGATCTACTGTCTCTATTATATTATGACAGACCAGCCAGATCTACTGTCTCTATTATATTATGACAGACCAGGTAGATCTACTGTCTCTATTATATTATGACAGACCAGCTAGATCTACTGTCTCTATTATATTATGACAGACCAGGTAGATATACTGTCTCTATTATATTATGACAGACCAGCTAGATCTACTGTCTCTACTATATTTATGACAGACCAGCTAGATCTACTGTCTCTATTATATTATGACAGACCAGCTAGATCTACTGTCTCTATTATATTATGACAGACCAGGTAGATCTACTGTCTCTATTATATTATGACAGACCAGGTAGATCTACTGTCTCTATTATATTATGACAGACCAGGTAGATCTACTGTCTCTATTATATTATGACAGACCAGGTAGATCTACTGTCTCTATTATATTATGACAGACCAGGTAGATCTACTGTCTCTATTATATTATGACAGACCAGCTAGATCTACTGTCTCTATTATATTATGACAGACCAGGTAGATCTACTGTCTCTATTATATTATGACAGACCAGCTAGATCTACTGTCTCTATTATAAAATGACAGACCAGCTAGATCTACTGTCTCTATTATATTATGACAGACCAGCTAGATCTACTGTCTCTATTATATTTTGACAGACCAGGTAGATCTACTGTCTCTATTATATTATGACAGACCAGGTAGATCTACTGTCTCTATTATATTATGACAGACCAGGTAGATCTACTGTCTCTATTATATTATGACAGACCAGCTAGATCTACTGTCTCTATTATATTATGACAGACCAGGTAGATCTACTGTCTCTATTATATTATGACAGACCAGGTAGATCTACTGTCTCTATTATATTATGACAGACCAGGTAGATCTACTGTCTCTATTATATTATGACAGACCAGCTAGATCTACTGTCTCTATTATATTATGATAGACCAGTAGATCTACTGTCTCTATTATATTATGACAGACCAGCTAGATCTACTGTCTCTATTATATTATGACAGACCAGGTAGATATACTGTCTCTATTATATTATGACAGACCAGGTAGATATACTGTCTCTATTATATTATGACAGACCAGCTAGATCTACTGTCTCTATTATATTATGACAGACCAGGTAGATCTACTGTCTCTATTATATTATGACAGACCAGCTAGATCTACTGTCTCTATTATATTATGACAGACCAGGTAGATATACTGTCTCTATTATATTATTGACAGACCAGCTAGATCTACTGTCTCTATTATATTATGACAGACCAGGTAGATCTACTGTCTCTATTATATTATGACAGACCAGCTAGATCTACTGTCTCTATTATATTATGACAGACCAGTAGATCTACTGTCTCTATTATATTATGACAGACCAGGTAGATCTACTGTCTCTATTATATTATGACAGACCAGCTAGATCTACTGTCTCTATTATATTATGACAGACCAGCTAGATCTACTGTCTCTATTATATTATGACAGACCAGCTAGATCTACTGTCTCTATGTATATTATTGACAGACCAGATCTATTATATTATCTACTGTCTCTATTATATTATGACAGACCAGGTAGATCTACTGTCTCTATTATATTATGACAGACCAGGTAGATATACTGTCTCTATTCTATTATGACAGACCAGTAGATCTACTGTCTCTATTATATTATGATAGACCAAGTAGATCTACTGTCTCTATTATATTATGACAGACCAGCTAGATCTACTGTCTCTATTATATTATGACAGACCAGCTAGATCTACTGTCTCTATTGGGTAGATCTACTGTCTATTATATTATGACAGACCAGCTAGATCTACTGTCTCTATTATATTATGACAGGTAGATCTACTGTCTCTATTATATTATGACAGACCAGCTAGATCTACTGTCTCTATTATATTATGACAGACCAGCTAGATCTACTGTCTCTATTATATTATGACAGACCAGGTAGATATACTGTCTCTATTATATTATGACAGACCAGCTAGATCTACTGTCTCTATTATATTATGACAGACCAGGTAGATATACTGTCTCTATTATATTATGACAGACCAGCTAGATCTACTGTCTCTATTATATTTTGACAGACCAGGTAGATCTACTGTCTCTATTATATTATGACAGACCAGCTAGATCGACTGTCTCTATTATATTATTGACAGACCAGCTAGATCTACTGTCTCTATTATATTATGATAGACCAGCTAGATCTACTGTCTCTATTATATTATGACAGACCAGCTAGATCTACTGTCTCTATTATATTATGACAGACCAGGTAGATCTACTGTCTCTATTATATTATGACAGACCAGCTAGATCTACTGTCTCTATTATATTATGACAGACCAGCTAGATATACTGTCTCTATTATATTATGACAGACCAGGTAGATCTACTGTCTCTATTATATTATGACAGACCAGCTAGATATACTGTCTCTATTATATTATGACAGACCAGCTAGATCTACTGTCTCTATTATATTATGATAGACCAGGTAGATCTACTGTCTCTATTATATTATGACAGACCAGTAGATCTACTGTCTCTATTATATTATGACAGACCAGGTAGATCTACTGTCTCTATTATATTATGACAGACCAGGTAGATATACTGTCTCTATTATATTATGACAGACCAGCTAGATCTACTGTCTCTATTATATTATGACAGACCAGGTAGATATACTGTCTCTATTATATTATGACAGACCAGTAGATATACTGTCTCTATTATATTATGACAGACCAGGTAGATATACTGTCTCTATTATATTATGACAGACCAGCTAGATCTACTGTCTCTATTATATTATGACAGACCAGGTAGATCTACTGTCTCTATTATATTATGACAGACCAGGTAGATATACTGTCTCTATTATATTATGACAGACCAGCTAGATCTACTGTCTCTATTATATTATGACAGACCAGGTAGATATACTGTCTCTATTATATTATGACAGACCAGCTAGATCTACTGTCTCTATTTCTCTATTGGGTAGATCTACTGTCTCTATTATATTATGATAGACCAGCTAGATCTACTGTCTCTATTATATTTTGACAGACCATGTAGATCTACTGTCTCTATTATATTATGACAGACCAGGTAGATATACTGTCTCTATTATATTATGACAGACCAGCTAGATCTACTGTCTCTATTATATTATGACAGACCAGGTAGATATACTGTCTCTATTATATTATGACAGACCAGCTAGATCTACTGTCTCTATGTCTCTATTGGGTAGATCTACTGTCTCTATTATATTATGATAGACCAGCTAGATCTACTGTCTCTATTATATTATGACAGACCAGGATCTACTGTTTCTATTATATATGACTGTCTACTGTCTCTATTATATTATGACAGACCAGCTAGATCTACTGTCTCTATTATATTATGACAGACCAGGTAGATATACTGTCTCTATTATATTATGACAGACCAGCTAGATCTACTGTCTCTATTGGGTAGATCTACTGTCTCTATTATATTATGACAGACCAGCTAGATCTACTGTCTCTATTATATTTTGACAGACCATGTAGATCTACTGTCTCTATTATATTATGACAGACCAGGTAGATATACTGTCTCTATTATATTATGACAGACCAGCTAGATCTACTGTCTCTATTATAAAATGACAGACCAGCTAGATCTACTGTCTCTATTATATTATGACAGACCAGCTAGATCTACTGTAGATCTACTGTCTCTATTATATTATGACAGACCAGGTAGATATACTGTCTCTATTATATTATGACAGACCAGCTAGATCTACTGTCTCTATTATATTATGACAGACCAGGTAGATATACTGTCTCTATTATATTATGACAGACCAGCTAGATCTACTGTCTCTATTATATTATGACAGACCAGGTAGATATACTGTCTCTATTATATTATGACAGACCAGCTAGATCTACTGTCTCTATTATATTATGACAGACCAGCTAGATCTACTGTCTCTATTATATTATGACAGACCAGCTAGATCTACTGTATCTATTATATTATGACAGACCAGCTAGATCTACTGTCTCTATTATATTATGACAGACCAGGTAGATCTACTGTCTCTATTATATTATGACAGACCAGGTAGATCTACTGTCTCTATTATATTATGACAGACCAGCTAGATATACTGTCTCTATTATATTATGACAGACCAGGTTAGATCTACTGTCTCTATTATATTATGACAGACCAGCTAGATATACTGTCTCTATTATATTATGACAGACCAGCTAGATATACTGTCTCTATTATATTATGACAGACCAGCTAGATCTACTGTCTCTATTATATTTTGACAGACCAGGTAGATCTACTGTCTCTATTATATTATGACAGACCAGCTAGATCTACTGTCTCTATTATATTATGACAGACCAGGTAGATCTACTGTCTCTATTATATTATGACAGACCAGCTAGATCTACTGTCTCTATTATATTATGACAGACCAGGTAGATATACTGTCTCTATTATATTATGACAGACCAGCTAGATCTACTGTCTCTATTATATTATGACAGACCAGGTAGATATACTGTCTCTATTATATTATGACAGACCAGGTAGATCTACTGTCTCTATTATATTATGACAGACCAGCTAGATCTACTGTCTCTATTATATTATGACAGACCAGGTAGATCTACTGTCTCTATTATATTATGACAGACCAGCTAGATCTACTGTCTCTATTATATTTTGACAGACCAGGTAGATCTACTGTCTCTATTATATTATGACAGACCAGCTAGATCTACTGTCTCTATTATATTATGACAGACCAGCTAGATCTACTGTCTCTATTATATTTATGACAGACCAGGTAGATATACTGTCTCTATTATATTATGACAGACCAGCTAGATCTACTGTCTCTATTATATTATGACAGACCAGGTAGATCTACTGTCTCTATTATATTATGACAGACCAGCTAGATCTACTGTCTCTATTATATTATGACAGACCAGGTAGATCTACTGTCTCTATTATATTATGACAGACCAGCTAGATCTACTGTCTCTATTATATTATGACAGACCAGGTAGATCTACTGTCTCTATTATATTATGACAGACCAGGTAGATCTACTGTCTCTATTATATTATGACAGACCAGCTAGATCTACTGTCTCTATTATATTATGACAGACCAGCTAGATCTACTGTCTCTATTATATTATGACAGACCAGCTAGATCTACTGTCTCTATTATATTATGACAGACCAGGTAGATATACTGTCTCTATTATATTATGACAGACCAGCTAGATCTACTGTTTCTATTATATTATGACAGACCAGCTAGATCTACTGTCTCTATTATATTATGACAGACCAGGTAGATATACTGTCTCTATTATATTATGACAGACCAGCTAGATCTACTGTCTCTATTATATTATGACAGACCAGGTAGATATACTGTCTCTATTATATTATGACAGACCAGCTAGATCTACTGTCTCTATTATATTTATGACAGACCGACTAGATATACTGTCTCTATTATATTATGACAGACCAGCTAGATCTACTGTCTCTATTATATTATGACAGACCAGGTAGATCTACTGTCTCTATTATATTATGACAGACCAGCTAGATCTACTGTCTCTATTATATTATGACAGACCAGGTAGATATACTGTCTCTATTATATTATGACAGACCAGGTAGATATACTGTCTCTATTATATTATGACAGACCAGCTAGATCTACTGTCTCTATTATATTATGACAGACCAGGTAGATCTACTGTCTCTATTATATTATGACAGACCAGCTAGATCTACTGTCTCTATTATATTATGACAGACCAGGTAGATCTACTGTCTCTATTATATTATGACAGACCAGCTAGATCTACTGTCTCTATTATATTTATGACAGACCAGCTAGATCTACTGTCTCTATTATATTATGACAGACCAGGTAGATCTACTGTCTCTATTATATTATGACAGACCAGGTAGATATACTGTCTCTATTATATTATGACAGACCAGGTAGATCTACTGTCTCTATTATATTATGACAGACCAGGTAGATCTACTGTCTCTATTATATTATGACAGACCAGCTAGATCTACTGTCTCTATTATATTATGACAGACCAGGTAGATCTACTGTCTCTATTATATTATGACAGACCAGGTAGATATACTGTCTCTATTATATTATGACAGACCAGCTAGATCTACTGTCTCTATTATATTATGACAGACCAGTAGATCTACTGTCTCTATTATATTATGACAGACCAGCTAGATCTACTGTCTCTATTATATTATGACAGACCAGGTAGATCTACTGTCTCTATTATATTATGACAGACCAGCTAGATCTACTGTCTCTATTATATTTTGACAGACCAGGTAGATCTACTGTCTCTATTATATTATGACAGACCAGCTAGATCTACTGTCTCTATTATATTATGACAGACCAGTAGATCTACTGTCTCTATTATATTATGACAGACCAGCTAGATCTACTGTCTCTATTATATTTTGACAGACCAGGTAGATCTACTGTCTCTATTATATTATGACAGACCAGGTAGATCTACTGTCTCTATTATATTATGACAGACCAGCTAGATCTACTGTCTCTATTATATTATGACAGACCAGGTAGATCTACTGTCTCTATTATATTATGACAGACCAGCTAGATCTACTGTCTCTATTATATTATGACAGACCAGGTAGATCTACTGTCTCTATTATATTATGACAGACCAGCTAGATCTACTGTCTCTATTATATTTTGACAGACCAGGTAGATCTACTGTCTCTATTATATTATGACAGACCAGTAGATCTACTGTCTCTATTATATTATGACAGACCAGCTAGATCTACTGTCTCTATTATATTATGACAGACCAGGTAGATCTACTGTCTCTATTATATTATGACAGACCAGGTAGATCTACTGTCTCTATTATATTATGACAGACCAGCTAGATCTACTGTCTCTATTATATTATGATAGACCAGCTAGATCTACTGTCTCTATTATATTATGACAGACCAGCTAGATCTACTGTCTCTATTATATTATGACAGACCAGGTAGATCTACTGTCTCTATTATATTATGACAGACCAGCTAGATCTACTGTCTCTATTATATTATGACAGACCAGCTAGATCTACTGTCTCTATTATATTTATGACAGACCAGCTAGATCTACTGTCTCTATTATATTATGATGACAGACCAGGTAGATCTACTGTCTCTATTATATTATGACAGACCAGCTAGATCTACTGTCTCTATTATATTATGACAGACCAGGTAGATATACTGTCTCTATTATATTATGACAGACCAGCTAGATCTACTGTCTCTATTATATTATGACAGACCAGGTAGATCTACTGTCTCTATTATATTATGACAGACCAGGTAGATCTACTGTCTCTATTATATTATGACAGACCAGGTAGATCTACTGTCTCTATTATATTATGACAGACCAGCTAGATCTACTGTCTCTATTATATTATGACAGACCAGCTAGATCTACTGTCTCTATTATATTATGACAGACCAGGTAGATATACTGTCTCTATTATATTATGACAGACCAGCTAGATCTACTGTCTCTATTATATTATGACAGACCAGCTAGATCTACTGTCTCTATTATATTATGACAGACCAGGTAGATCTACTGTCTCTATTATATTATGACAGACCAGCTAGATCTACTGTCTCTATTATATTATGACAGACCAGCTAGATCTACTGTCTCTATTATATTATGACAGACCAGGTAGATATACTGTCTCTATTATATTATGACAGACCAGGTAGATCTACTGTCTCTATTATATTATGACAGACCAGCTAGATCGACTAGATCTACTGTCTCTATTATATTATGACAGACCAGCTAGATCTACTGTCTCTATTATATTATGACAGACCAGGTAGATCTACTGTCTCTATTATATTATGACAGACCAGGTAGATCTACTGTCTCTATTATATTATGACAGACCAGGTAGATCTACTGTCTCTATTATATTATGACAGACCAGCTAGATCTACTGTCTCTATTATATTATGACAGACCAGGTAGATCTACTGTCTCTATTATATTATGACAGACCAGGTAGATCTACTGTCTCTATTATATTATGACAGACCAGCTAGATCTACTGTCTCTGTTATATTATGACAGACCAGCTAGATCTACTGTCTCTATTATATTATGACAGACCAGGTAGATCTACTGTCTCTATTATATTATGACAGACCAGCTAGATCTACTGTCTCTATTATATTATGACAGACCAGGTAGATCTACTGTCTCTATTATTTTATGACAGACCAGGTAGATATACTGTCTCTATTATATTATGACAGACCAGCTAGATCTACTGTCTCTATTATATTATGACAGACCAGCTAGATCTACTGTCTCTATTATATTATGACAGACCAGCTAGATCTACTGTCTCTATTATATTATGACAGACCAGGTAGATATACTGTCTCTATTATATTATGACAGACCAGCTAGATCTACTGTCTCTATTATATTATGATAGACCAGCTAGATCTACTGTCTCTATTATATTATGACAGACCAGCTAGATCTACTGTCTCTATTATATTATGACAGACCAGGTAGATCTACTGTCTCTATTATATTATGACAGACCAGATCTATTATATTATGACATCTACTGTCTCTATTATTATATATGACAGACCAGCTAGATCTACTGTCTCTATTATATTATGACAGACCAGCTAGATCTACTGTCTCTATTATATTATGACAGACCAGGTAGATCTACTGTCTCTATTATATTATGACAGACCAGGTAGATATACTGTCTCTATTATATTATGACAGACCAGGTAGATATACTGTCTCTATTATATTATGACAGACCAGCTAGATCTACTGTCTCTATGTCTCTATTGGGTAGATCTACTGTCTCTATTATATTATGATAGACCAGCTAGATCTACTGTCTCTATTATATTATGACAGACCAGCTAGATCTACTGTCTCTATTATATTATGACAGACCAGGTAGATCTACTGTCTCTATTATATTATGACAGACCAGCTAGATCTACTGTCTCTATTATATTATGACAGACCAGGTAGATCTACTGTCTCTATTATATTATGACAGACCAGCTAGATCTACTGTCTCTATTATATTATGACAGACCAGCTAGATCTACTGTCTCTATTATATTATGACAGACCAGTAGATCTACTGTCTCTATTATATTATGACAGACCAGCTAGATCTACTGTCTCTATTATATTATGACAGACCAGTAGATCTACTGTCTCTATTATATTATGACAGACCAGGTAGATATACTGTCTCTATTATATTATGACAGACCAGCTAGATCTACTGTCTCTATTATATTATGACAGACCAGGTAGATCTACTGTCTCTATTATATTATGACAGACCAGGTAGATATACTGTCTCTATTATATTATGACAGACCAGCTAGATCTACTGTCTCTATTATATTATGACAGACCAGGTAGATCTACTGTCTCTATTATATTATGACAGACCAGGTAGATATACTGTCTCTATTATATTATGACAGACCAGCTAGATCTACTGTCTCTATTATATTATGACAGACCAGCTAGATCTACTGTCTCTATTATATTATGACAGACCAGGTAGATCTACTGTCTCTATTATATTATGACAGACCAGGTAGATCTACTGTCTCTATTATATTATGACAGACCAGGTAGATCTACTGTCTCTATTATATTATGACAGACCAGGTAGATCTACTGTCTCTATTATATTATGACAGACCAGGTAGATCTACTGTCTCTATTATATTATGACAGACCAGGTAGATATACTGTCTCTATTATATTATGACAGACCAGGTAGATATACTGTCTCTATTATATTATGACATACCAGCTCGATCTACTGTCTCTATTATATTATGATAGACCAGGTAGATATACTGTCTCTATTATATTATGACAGACCAGGTAGATATACTGTCTCTATTATATTATGACAGACCAGCTAGATCTACTGTCTCTATTATATTATGACAGACCAGCTAGATCTACTGTCTCTATTATATTATGACAGACCAGGTAGATATACTGTCTCTATTATATTATGACAGACCAGGTAGATCGACTGTCTACTGTCTACTATTATATTATGATAGACCAGCTAGATCTACTGTCTCTATTCTATTATGACAGACCAGCTAGATCTACTGTCTCTATTATATTATGACAGACCAGCTAGATCTACTGTCTCTATTATATTATGACAGACCAGCTAGATCTACTGTCTCTATTATATTATGACAGACCAGGTAGATATACTGTCTCTATTATATTATGACAGACCAGCTAGATCTACTGTCTCTATTATATTATGACAGACCAGGTAGATATACTGTCTCTACTATATTATGACAGACCAGCTAGATCGACTGTCTCTATTATATTATGACAGACCAGGTAGATCTACTGTCTCTATTATATTATGACAGACCAGCTAGATAACCTGTCACTATTAACCTTTAAACACGCCTAACCTTTAAACACGATCTAACCTCTTAACACGTCTAATCTCTAAACACGATCTAACCAGCTAAACACTGTCTCTAATCTATTAAACACGTCTAACCTCTAAACACGTCTCTATTAAACACGTCTAACCTCTAAACACGGCTAACCTCTAAACACGGCTAACCTCTAAACACGTAACCTCTATACACGTCTAACCTCTAAACACGTTAACCTCTAAACAGACCTAACACGCTAACCTCTAAACACGTCTCTAATCTCTAAACACGCCTAACCTCTAAACACGTCTAACCTTTAAACACGTCTCTAACCTTTAAACACGTCTCTAACCTTTAAAACACGTCTAACCTCTAAACACGTAACCTCTAAACACGTCTAACCTCTAAACACAGCTAACCTTTAAACACGTCTCTAACCTTTAAACACGTCTCTAACCTTTAACATCTAACCTGTCTCACGCCTAACCTATATAACTAAACACGAACCTTTAAACACGTCTAACCTCTAAACACGTCCTAACCTATTAAACACGACCTCTAAACACGATCTAACTGTCTCTAACCTTAAACACGTTAACCTGAAAGACCAGCCTTTAAAACACCCCTAATCTTTAAACACGCCTAACCTCTAAACACGTCTAACCTCTAAACACGTCTAACCTCTAAACACGTCTATCTAAACACGACTAACCTTAAAACACGTCTAACCTCTAAACACGTTAAACTTTAAACAGAACCTCTAAACACGTCTCCTTATAAACACGTCTAACCTTTAAACACGTCTAACTCTAAACACGTCTAACCTTTAAACAGAACCAAACACGCTAACCTAAACACGTCTCTAACCTTTTAAACAGACCAGGTAACCTCTAAACACGTCTCCCAGGTGTTTTATGGAGACCAGTCAATCTAACATGACCTAGGTGTTTAATGGAGCCAGTCAACACTGAACATGACCCAGGTGATTTATGACAGTCAACACTAACATGACCCAGGTGTTTTATGGAGCCAGTCAACACTGAACATGACCCAGGTGTTTTATGGAGCCAGTCAACATGACCCAGGTGTTTATGGAGCCAGTCAACACTGAACATGACCCAGGTGTTTTATGGAGTCAGTCAACACTGAACATGACCCAGGTGTTTATAGATCCAGTCAACACTGAACATGACCCAGGTGTTTTATGGAGCCAGTCAACACTGAACATGACCCAGGTGTTTTATGGAGTCAGTCAACATGACTCAGGTGTTTTATGGAGGCAGTCAACATGACATGACCAGGTGTTTTATGGAGCAAGTCAACACTTAACATGACCCAGGTGTTTTATGGAGCCAGTCAACATGAACATGACCCAGGTGTTTTATGGAGCCAGTCAACACTGAACATGACCCAGGTGTTTTATGGAGCCAGTCAACATGACCCAGGTGTTTTATGGAGCCAGTCAACATGACCCAGGTGTTTTATGGAGTCAGTCAACACTGAACATGACCCAGGTGTTTTATGGAGCCAGTCAACACTGAACATGACCCAGGTGTTTTATGGAGCCAGTCAACACTGATCATGACCCAGGTGTTTTATTGAGTTTGACCCAGGTGTTTATGGAGTCAGTCAACACTGAACATGACCCAGGTGTTTTATGGAGCCAGTCAACATGACCCAGGTGTTTTATGGAGCCAATCAACATGACCCAGGTGTTTTATGGAGTCAGTCAACACTGAACATGACCCAGGTGTTTTATGGAGTCAGTCAACACTGAACATGACCCAGGTGTTTTATGGAGCCAGTCAACACTGAACATGACCCAGGTGTTTTATGGAGCCAGTCAACACTGAACATGACCCAGGTGTTTTATGGAGCCAGTCAACATGACCCAGGTGTTTATAGAGCCAGTCAACACTGAACATGACCCAGGTGTTTTATGGAGTCAGTCAACACTGAACATGACCCAGGTGTTTTATGGAGTCAGTCAACACTGAACATGACCCAGGTGTTTTATGGAGTCAGTCAACACTGAACATGACCCAGGTGTTTTATGGAGCCAGTCAACAGTCAGTAAACATGACCCAGGTGTTTTATGGAGTCAGTCAACATGACCCAGGTGTTTTATGGAGCCAGTCAACACTGAACATGACCCAGGTGTTTTATGGAGCCAGTCAGTCAACATGCCCCAGGTGTTTATAGAGCATGACCCAGGTGTTTTATGGAGCCAGTCAACACTGAACATGACCCAGGTGTTTTATGGAGAGTCAACATGACCCAGGTGTTTATAGAGCAGTCAACACTGAACATGACCCAGGTGTTTTATGGAGTCAGTCAATATGACCCAGGTGTTTTATGGAGGCAGTCAACACTGAACCCAGGTGTTTTATGGAGCAGTCAACACTGAACATGACCCAGGTGTTTTATGGAGCCAGTCAACACTGAACATGACCCAGGTGTTTTATGGAGCCAGTCAACATGACCCAGGTGTTTTATGGAGTCAGTCAACACTGAACCCAGGTGTTTTATGGAGCCAGTCAACATGACCCAGGTGTTTTATGGAGTCAACATGTTTATGGAGCCCAACAGGTGTTTTATGGAGCCAGTCAACACTGAACATGACCCAGGTGTTTTATGGAGCAACAGTCAACACTGAACATGACCCAGGTGTTTTATGGAGTCAGTCAACACTGAACATGACCCAGGTGTTTTATGGAGTCAGTCAACATGACCCAGGTGTTTTATGGAGTCAGTCAACATGACATGACCCAGGTGTTTTATGGAGCCAGTCAACATGACCCAGGTGTTTTATGGAGCCAGTCAACACATGACCCAGGTGTTTTATGGAGCCAGTCAACACAACATGACCCAGGTGTTTTATGGAGTCAGTCAACACTGAACATGACCCAGGTGTTTTATGGAGTCAGTCACTGAACATGACCCAGGTGTTTTATGGAGCCAGTCAACACTGAACATGACCCAGGTGTTTTATGGAGTCAGTCAACACTGAACATGACCCAGGTGTTTTATGGAGCCAGTCAACATGACCCAGGTGTTTTATGGAGCCAGTCAACATGACCCAGGTGTTTTATGGAGACAGTCAACACTGAACATGACCCAGGTGTTTTATGGAGTCAGTCAACATGACCCAGGTGTTTTATGGAGCCAGTCAACATGACCCAGGTGTTTTATGGAGCCAGTCAACATGACCCAGGTGTTTTATGGAGTCAGTCAACATGACCCAGGTGTTTTATGGAGTCAGTCAACATGACCCAGGTGTTTTATGGAGCCAGTCAACACTGAACATGACCCAGGTGTTTTATGGAGCCAGTCAACATGACAGTCAACTTGACCCAGGTGTTTTATGGAGTCAGTCAACACTGAACATGACCCAGGTGTTTTATGGAGCCAGTCAACACTGAACATGACCCAGGTGTTTTATGGAGTCAGTCAACATGACCCAGGTGTTTTATGGAGTCAGTCAACACTGAACATGACCCAGGTGTTTTATAGAGCCAGTCAACATGACCCAGGTGTTTTATGGAGTCAGTCAACATGACCCAGGTGTTTTATGGAGTCAGTCAACAGGTGTTTTATTGAGTCTGAACATGACCCAGGTGTTTTATGGAGTCAGTCAACATGACCCAGGTGTTTTATGGAGCCAGTCAACATGACCCAGGTGTTTTATGGAGACAGTCAACACTGAACATGACCCAGGTGTTTTATGGAGTCAGTCAAACATGACCCAGGTGTTTTATGGAGCCAGTCAACATGACCCAGGTGTTTTATGGAGTCAGTCAACACTGAACATGACCCAGGTGTTTTATGGAGTCAGTCAACATGACCCAGGTGTTTTATGGAGCCAGTCAACATGACCCAGGTGTTTTATGGAGCCAGTCAACATGACCCAGGTGTTTATGGAGTCCAGTCAACATGACCCAGGTGTTTTATGGAGCCAGTCAACATGAACATGACCAGGTGTTTTATGGAGTCAGTCAACATGACCCAGGTGTTTTATGGAGCCAGTCAACATGACCCAGGTGTTTTATGGAGTCAGTCAACATGACCCAGGTGTTTTATGGAGTCAGTCAACATGACCCAGGTGTTTTATGGAGCCAGTCAACATGATGACCCAGGTGTTTTATGGAGACCAGTCAACATGACCCAGGTGTTTTAAGCAACACTGAACATGACCCAGGTGTTTTATGGAGTCAGTCAACACTGAACATGACCCAGGTGTTTTATGGAGCCAGTCAACATGGCCCAGGTGAACATGACCCAGGTGTTTTATGGAGTCAGTCAACACTGAACATGACCCAGGTGTTTTATGGAGCCAGTCAACATGAACATGACCCAGGTGTTTTATGGAGTCAGTCAACATGACCCAGGTGTTTATAGAGCCAGTCAACACTGAACATGACCCAGGTGTTTTATGGAGCCAGTCAACATGACCCAGGTGTTTATGGAGGCAGTCAACACTGAACATGACCCAGGTGTTTTATGGAGTCCAGTCAACACTGAAAATGACCCAGGTGTTTTATGGAGCCAGTCAACATGACCCAGGTGTTTATAGAGCCAGTCAACACTGAACATGACCCAGGTGTTTTATGGAGCCAGTCAACACTGAACATGACCCAGGTGTTTTATGGAGTCAGTCAACATGACCCAGGTGTTTTATGGAGTCAGTCAACACTGAACATGACCCAGGTGTTTTATGGAGCCAGTCAACATGACCCAGGTGTTTTATGGAGACAGTCAACACTGAACATGACCCAGGTGTTTTATGGAGTCAGTCAACATGACCCAGGTTTTTTATGGAGCCAGTCAACACTGAACATGACCCAGGTGTTTTATGGAGTCAGTCAACACTGAACATGACCCAGGTGTTTTATGGAGCCAGTCAACATGACCCAGGTGTTTTATGGAGTCATCACCCAGGTGTTTATAGAGCCAGTCAACACTGAACATGACCCAGGTGTTTTATGGAGCCAGTCAACACTGAACATGACCCAGGTGTTTTATGGAGCCAGTCAACACTGAACATGACCCAGGTGTTTATAGAGCCAGTCAACACTGAACATGACCCAGGTGTTTTATGGAGTCAGTCAACACTGAACATGACCCAGGTGTTTTATGGAGTCAGTCAACATGACCCAGGTGTTTTATGGAGCCAGTCAACACTGAACATGACCCAGGTGTTTTATGGAGTCAGTCAACACTGAACATGACCCAGGTGTTTTATGGAGTCAGTCAACATGACCCAGGTGTTTTATGGAGTCAGTCAACATGACCCAGGTGTTTTATGGAGCCAGTCAACATGACCCAGGTGTTTTATGGAGCCAGTCAACAACATGACCCAGGTGTTTTATGGAGTCCAGTCAACATGACCCAGGTGTTTTATGGAGACAGTCAACACTGAACATGACCCAGGTGTTTTATGGAGTCAGTCAACATGACCCAGGTGTTTTATGGAGCCAGTCAACACTGAACATGACCCAGGTGTTTTATGGAGTCAGTCAACACTGAACATGACCCAGGTGTTTTATGGAGCCAGTCAACATGACCCAGGTGTTTTATGGAGCCAGTCAACATGACCCAGGTGTTTTATGGAGACAGTCAACACTGAACATGACCCAGGTGTTTTATGGAGTCAGTCAACATGACCCAGGTGTTTTATGGAGCCAGTCAACATGACCCAGGTGTTTTATGGAGCCAGTCAACATGACCCAGGTGACCCAGGTGTTTTATGGAGTCTGTCAACATGACAGTCAACACTGACCCAGGTGTTTTATGGAGTCAGTCAACATGACCCAGGTGTTTTATGGAGCCAGTCAACACTGAACATGACCCAGGTGTTTTATGGAGCCAGTCAACATGACCCAGGTGTTTTATGGAGCCAGTCAACACTGAACATGACCCAGGTGTTTTATGGAGCCAGTCAACACTGAACATGACCCAGGTGTTTTATGGAGTCAGTCAACAAGACCCAGGTGTTTTATGGAGTCAGTCAACACTGAACATGACCCAGGTGTTTTATGGAGCCAGTCAACATGACCCAGGTGTTTTATGGAGCCAGTCAACATGACCCAGGTGTTTTATGGAGTCAGTCAACACTGAACATGACCAGGTGTTTTATGGAGTCAGTCAACATGACCCAGGTGTTTTATGGAGCCAGTCAACATGACCCAGGTGTTTTATGGAGACAGTCAACACTGAACATGACCCAGGTGTTTTATGGAGTCAGTCAACATGACCCAGGTGTTTTATGGAGCCAGTCAACATGACCCAGGTGTTTTATGGAGTCAGTCAACACTGAACATGACCCAGGTGTTTTATGGAGTCAGTCAACATGACCCAGGTGTTTTATGGAGCCAGTCAACATGACCCAGGTGTTTTATGGAGCCAGTCAACATGAACATGACCCAGGTGTTTTATGGAGTCAGTCAACATGACCCAGGTGTTTTATGGATGGAGCCAGTCAACATGACCCAGGTGTTTTATGGAGACAGTCAACATGACCCAGGTGTTTTATGGAGCCAGTCAACATGACCCAGGTGTTTTATGGAGTCAGTCAACACTGAACATGACCCAGGTGTTTTATGGAGTCAGTCAACACTGACATGACCCAGGTGTTTTATGGAGCCAGTCAACATGACCCAGGTGTTTTATGGAGTCAGTCAACACTGAACATGACCCAGGTGTTTTATGGAGCCAGTCAACATGACCCAGGTGTTTTATGGAGTCAGTCAACACTGAACATGACCCAGGTGTTTTATGGAGTCAGTCAACACTGAACATGACCCAGGTGTTTTATGGAGTCAGTCAACACTGAACATGACCCAGGTGTTTTATGGAGCCAGTCAACATGACCCAGGTGTTTTATGGAGCCAGTCAACACTGAACATGACCCAGGTGTTTTATGGAGCCAGTCAACATGACAGTCAACCAGGTGTTTTATGGAGCCAGTCAACATGACCCAGGTGTTTTATGGAGCCAGTCAACATGACCCAGGTGTTTTATGGAGCCAGTCAACACTGAACATGACCCAGGTGTTTTATGGAGTCAGTCAACACTGAACATGACCCAGGTGTTTTATGGAGTCAGTCAACATGACCCAGGTGTTTCATGGAGTCAGTCAACATGACCCAGGTGAACATGACCCAGGTGTTTTATGGAGCCAGTCAACATGACCCAGGTGTTTTATGGAGCCAGTCAACACTGAACATGACCCAGGTGTTTTATGGAGTCAGTCAACATGACCCAGGTGTTTTATGGAGCCAGTCAACACTGAACATGACCCAGGTGTTTTATGGAGTCAGTCAACACTGAACATGACCCAGGTGTTTTATGGAGCCAGTCAACATGACCCAGGTGTTTTATGGAGTCAGTCAACATGACCCAGGTGTTTTATGGAGCCAGTCAACATGAACCCCAGGTGTTTTATGGAGTCAGTCAACACTGAACATGACCCAGGTGTTTTATGGAGTCAGTCAACACTGAACATGACCCAGGTGTTTTATGGAGTCAGTCAACACTGAACATGACCCAGGTGTTTTATGGAGTCAGTCAACACTGAACATGACCCAGGTGTTTTATGGAGTCAGTCAACATGACCCAGGTGTTTTATGGAGTCAGTCAACACTGAACATGACCCAGGTGTTTTATGGAGTCAGTCAACATGACCCAGGTGTTTTATGGAGCCAGTCAACACTGAACATGACCCAGGTGTTTTATGGAGTCAGTCAACATGACCCAGGTGTTTTAACAACACTGAACATGACCCAGGTGTTTTATGGAGTCAGTCAACATGAACATGACCCAGGTGTTTTATGGAGTCAGTCAACACTGAACATGACCCAGGTGTTTTATGGAGTCCAGTCAACATGACCCAGGTGTTTTATGGAGCCAGTCAACATGACCCAGGTGTTTTATGGAGTCAGTCAACACTGAACATGACCCAGGTGTTTTATGGAGTCAGTCAACATGACCCAGGTGTTTTATGGAGTCAGTCAACATGACCCAGGTGTTTTATGGAGCCAGTCAACATGACCCAGGTGTTTTATGGAGCCAGTCAACACTGAACATGACCCAGGTGTTTTATGGAGTCAGTCAACACTGAACATGACCCAGGTGTTTTATGGAGCCAGTCAACATGACCCAGGTGTTTTATGGAGCCAGTCAACATGACCCAGGTGTTTTATGGAGTCAGTCAACATGACCCAGGTGTTTTATGGAGTCAGTCAACATGAACCCCAGGTGTTTTATGGAGTCAGTCAACACTGAACATGACCCAGGTGTTTTATGGAGTCAGTCAACATGACCCAGGTGTTTTTTATGGAGTCAGTCAACACTGAACATGACCCAGGTGTTTTATGGAGCCAGTCAACATGACCCAGGTGTTTATAGAGCCAGTCAAGACTGAACATGACCCAGGTGTTTTATGGAGCCAGTCAACACTGAACATGACCCAGGTGTTTTATGGAGTCAGTCAACATGACCCAGGTGTTTTATGGAGTCAGTCAACACTGAACATGACCAGGTGTTTTATGGAGCCAGTCAACATGACCCAGGTGTTTTATGGAGACAGTCAACACTGAACATGACCCAGGTGTTTTATGGAGCCAGTCAACATGACCCAGGTGTTTTATGGAGCCAGTCAACACTGAACATGACCCAGGTGTTTTATGGAGTCAGTCAACACTGAACATGACCCAGGTGTTTTATGGAGCCAGTCAACATGACCCAGGTGTTTTATGGAGCCAGTCAACATGACCCAGGTGTTTTATGGAGCCAGTCAACATGACCCAGGTGTTTTATGGAGCCAGTCAACATGACCCCAGGTGTTTTATGGAGTCAGTCAACACTGAACATGACCCAGGTGTTTTATGGAGTCAGTCAACATGACCCAGGTGTTTTATGGAGTCAGTCAACACTGAACATGACCCAGGTGTTTTATGGAGTCAGTCAACATGACCCAGGTGTTTTATGGAGCCAGTCAACATGACCCAGGTGTTTTATGGAGTCAGTCAACACTGAACATGACCCAGGTGTTTTATGGAGCCAGTCAACATGACCCAGGTGTTTTATGGAGCCAGTCAACATGACCCAGGTGTTTTATGGAGCCAGTCAACATGACCCAGGTGTTTTATGGAGTCCAGTCAACACTGAACATGACCCAGGTGTTTTATGGAGTCAGTCAACACTGAACATGACCCAGGTGTTTTATGGAGCCAGTCAACATGACCCAGGTGTTTTATGGAGCCAGTCAACATGACCCAGGTGTTTTATGGAGTCAGTCAACATGACCCAGGTGTTTTATGGAGTCAGTCAACACTGAACATGACCCAGGTGTTTTATGGAGTCAGTCAACATGACCCAGGTGTTTCATGGGGTCAGTCAACACTGAACATGACCCAGGTGTTTTATGGAGCCAGTCAACATGACCCAGGTGTTTTATAGAGCCAGTCAACACTGAACATGACCCAGGTGTTTTATGGAGTCAGTCAACACTGAACATGACCCAGGTGTTTTATGGAGTCAGTCAACATGACCCAGGTGTTTTATGGAGCCAGTCAACATGACCCAGGTGTTTTATGGAGTCAGTCAACACTGAACATGACCCAGGTGTTTTATGGAGCCAGTCAACATGACCCAGGTGTTTTATGGAGTCAGTCAACACTGAACATGACCCAGGTGTTTTATGGAGTCAGTCAACACTGAACATGACCCAGGTGTTTTATGGAGCCAGTCAACATGACCCAGGTGTTTTATGGAGCCAGTCAACATGACCCAGGTGTTTATGGAGCCAGTCAACATGACCCAGGTGTTTTATGGAGTCAACACAACATGACCCAGGTGTTTTATGGAGCCAGTCAACACTGAACATGACCCAGGTGTTTTATGGAGTCAGTCAACACTGAACATGACCCAGGTGTTTTATGGAGCCAGTCAACATGACCCAGGTGTTTTATGGAGCCAGTCAACACTGAACATGACCCAGGTGTTTTATGGAGCCAGTCAACACTGAACATGACCCAGGTGTTTTATGGAGCCAGTCAACATGACCCAGGTGTTTTATGGAGCCAGTCAACATGACCCAGGTGTTTTATGGAGCCAGTCAACACTGAACATGACCCAGGTGTTTTATGGAGTCAGTCAACACTGAACATGACCCAGGTGTTTTATGGAGTCAGTCAACACTGTTTTAACATGACCCAGGTGTTTTATGGAGTCAGTCAACACTGAACATGACCCAGGTGTTTTATGGAGCCAGTCAACACTGAACATGACCCAGGTGTTTTATGGAGCCAGTCAACATGACCCAGGTGTTTTATGGAGCCAGTCAACATGAACATGCCCAGGTGTTTTATGGAGTCAGTCAACACTGAACATGACCCAGGTGTTTTATGGAGTCAGTCAACATGACCCAGGTGTTTTATGGAGCCAGTCAACATGACCCAGGTGTTTTATGGAGTCAGTCAACACTGAACATGACCCAGGTGTTTTATGGAGTCAGTCAACATGACCCAGGTGTTTTATGGAGTCAGTCAACACTGAACATGACCCAGGTGTTTTATGGAGTCAGTCAACATGACCCAGGTGTTTTATTGGAGTCAGTCAACATGACCCAGGTGTTTTATGGAGCCAGTCAACACTGAACATGACCCAGGTGTTTTATGGAGCCAGTCAACACTGAACATGACCCAGGTGTTTTATGGAGTCAGTCAACACTGAACATGACCCAGGTGTTTTATGGAGTCAGTCAACATGACCCAGGTGTTTTATGGAGCCAGTCAACACTGAACATGACCCAGGTGTTTTATGGAGCCAGTCAACATGACCCAGGTGTTTTATGGAGCCAGTCAACATGACCCAGGTGTTTATGGAGCCAGTCAACACTGAACATGACCCAGGTGTTTTATGGAGTCAGTCAACATGACCCAGGTGTTTATAGAGCCAGTCAACACTGAACATGACCCAGGTGTTTTATGGAGTCAGTCAACATGACCCAGGTGTTTTATGGAGCCAGTCAACACTGAACATGACCCAGGTGTTTTATGGAGCCAGTCAACACTGAACATGACCCAGGTGTTTTATGGAGCCAGTCAACATGAACCCAGGTGTTTTATGGAGCCAGTCAACACTGAACATGACCCAGGTGTTTTATGGAGCCAGTCAACACTGAACATGACCCAGGTGTTTTATGAGCCAGTCAACACTGAACATGACCCAGGTGTTTTATGAGCCAGTCAACATGACCCAGGTGTTGTATGGAGCCAGTCAACACTGAACATGACCCAGGTGTTTTACGGAGCCAGTCTATACTCCTGGGAGGATAGTTACGAGGTCAGAATTCACTTTACACTGATAAACTCTTTCTATATGTAACATAGTGCTCTATATACTGGGAGGGAGGGAGGGAGGGAGGGAGGGAGGGAGGGAGGGAGGGAGGGAGGGAGGGAGGGAGGGAGGGAGGGAGGGAGGGAGACAATCATGTCTTTAGAGGAGGACAATAGTCTGTTCACCTGGTCTAGTTTGCTGACCTTAGCAGAGATCTGAAGATCTCTCTCTCTCTGTGTCTGTCTCTGTTGCCCCACTCCTCAGTAGTCTTAATGTACTGTAGTAAGTGATACAGGGTGTGGGTAGGGGTCGGAAGGGGGAACTCCTGAGGTTACCCAGCCTCTTGTTCTGAAGCAGGGCCATAGCAGAGAGGAGGAAGCTTACCCCTGGGAACTGGAAGAGAGTGAAACTGAGACAGTGTGAAAAGGGAGAGGGGGAAGAGGAGGAAGAGGGGAAGGAGAGAGAGGAGGAAGAGGGGGAAGAAGTGGTTGGGCTCCTCCATATCGGCTCTGCATTCTGTTGTTTTATCTTCAGGTGTTCCCAAACTGGGGAACGCGCAATACAGTCGGGGTTGCAAAATAAAAATGTGATTCACGTAAAAAAAAAAAAACACCAAACTACTGCCCCCTTACCCGGAAAACACCAAGCTACTGTCCCTTACCCAGGAAAACACCAAGCTACTGTCCCTTACCCAGGAAAACACCAAGCTACTGTCCCTTACCCAGGAAAACACCAAGCTACTGGTCCCTTACCCAGGAAAGCACCAAGCTACTGCCCCCTTACCCAGGAAAACACCAAGCTACTGGTCCCTTACCCAGGAAAGCACCAAGCTACTGTCCCTTACCCAGGAAAACACCAAGCTACTGCCCCTTACCCAGGAAAACACCAAGCTACTGCCCCTTACCCAGGAAAACACCAAGCTACTGTCCCTTACCCAGGAAAACACCAAGCTACTGCCCCTTACCCAGGAAAACACCAAGCAACTGCCCCTTACCCAGGAAAACACCAAGCTACTGCCCCTTACCTGGGAAAACATCAAGCTACTGTCCCTTACCCAGGAAAACACCAAGCTGCTGACCCCTTACCTGGGAAAACACCAAGCTACTGTCCCCCTTACCCAGGAAAGCACCAAGCTACTGCCCCTTACCCAGGAAAGCACCAAGCTACTGCCCCCTTACCTGGGAAAGCACCAAGCTACTGCCCCCTTACCTGGGAAAACACCAAGCTACTGCCCCTTACCCAGGAAAGCACCAAGCTACTGCCCCCTTACCTGGGAAAACACCAAGCTACTGCCCACCTTACCTGGGAAAGCACCAAGCTACTGTCCCCTTACCCAGGAAAACACCAAGCTACTGCCCACCTTACCTGGGAAAGCACCAAGCTACTGTCCCCTTACCCAGGAAAACACCAAGCTACAGCATGCACCCAGTCTGTTACAGCTGGGAAAACAGGCGTGGAGCTACCTGTCCCAGCTCCTGGTATATGTCTGGAAAACAGCTGGATGAGTCAACAGCATCACAGCTCCAGTCTGTTACAGCTGAATGAGTCAACAGGCGTGGAGGGCCTGGCTCAGCTCCTGGTATATGTCTGTTACAGCTGGATGAGTCAACAGACGCCTGGCACAGCTCCTGGTATATGTCTGTTACAGCTGGATGAGTCAACAGGCCTGGCACAGCTCCTGGTATATGTCTGTTACAGCTGGATGAGTCAACAGGCGTGGAGGGCCTGGCACAGCTCCTGGTATATGTCTGTTACAGCTGAATGAGTCAACAGGCCTGGCACAGCTCCTGGTATATGTCTGTTACAGCTGGATGAGTCAACAGGCCTGGCACAGCTCCTGGTATATGTCTGTTACAGCTGGATGAGTCAACAGGCCTGGCACAGCTCCTGGTATATGTCTGTTACAGCTGGATGAGTCAACAGGCCTGGCACAGCTCCTGGTATATGTCTGTTACAGCTGGATGAGTCAACAGGCCTGGCACAGCTCCTGGTATATGTCTGTTACAGCTGGATGAGTCAACAGGCCTGGCACAGCTCCTGGTATATGTCTGTTACAGCTGGATGAGTCAACAGGCCTGGCACAGCTCCTGGTATATGTCTGTTACAGCTGGATGAGTCAACAGACGTGAGGGCCTGGCACAGCTCCTGGTATATGTCTGTTACAGCTGGATGAGTCAACAGACCTGGCACAGCTCCTGGTATATGTCTGTTACAGCTGAATGAGTCAACAGAGAGGCTCTGGGTAGCACTGTTACAGCATCAACACCCAGACAGCTCCTGGTATATGTCTGTTACAGCTGGATGAGCATCAGGCCTGGCACAGCTCCTGGGATATGTCTGTAACAGCTGGATGAGTCAACAGCCCAGCACAGCTCCTGGGTATATATCTGTTACAGCTGGATGAGTCACAGGCCTGGCAGCATCCACCCAGAGTCTGTTGGGATGAGTCAACAGACGTGCAAGGGCATCCACTCCAGAGGCTCTATGTCTGTTACACTGCAGCATCCACCTAGAGGCTCTTGGGTACACTGCAGCATCCACCTAGAGGCTCTTGGGTACACTGCAGCATCCACCCAGAGGCTCTTGGGTACACTGCAGCATCCACCGAGAGGCTCTTGGGTACACTGCAGCATCCACCCAGAGGCTCTTGGGTACACTGCAGCATCCACCCAGAGGCTCTTGGGTACACTGCAGCATCCACCGAGAGGCTCTTGGGTAGACTGCAGCATCCACCTAGAGGCTCTTGGGTACACTGCAGCATCCACCTAGAGGCTCTTGGGTACACTGCAGCATCCACCTAGAGGCTCTTGGGTACACTGCAGCATCCACCGAGAGGCTCTTGGGTACACTGCAGCATCCACCGAGAGGCTCTTGGGTACACTGCAGCATCCACCTAGAGGCTCTTAGATACACTGCAGCATCCACCGAGAGACTCTGTGCCAAGGGAATGCCTGACAGCATGAAAAACATTTGGAAAAACATTTACATTACATGATGATGAGTTTCTCACAAGACTGGCCACTCTGCCTGAATGATCTGAATCTAGGATTACAGGGACTCTCCGCAACTATACTCAATGTGCGGGACAACATTGAGGCTATGATTAATTAAGAAGTTGGAGCTCTTCTCTGTCTGCATTAACAAGGACAACACACAGGTCTTTCCATCATTGTATGATTTTTTGTGTGCAAATGAACTCAAGCTTACGTACAATGTCAAATGTGATATAGTGAAGCACCTGAGTGAGTTGGGTGCTCAATTACCCAGGTAATTTCTTGAAACAGATGACAAACACAACTGGACATGTTATCCCTTTTCATGCCCTGCCTCCAGTCCACTTATCGATATCTGAACAAGAAAGCCTCATCGAAATTGCAACAAGCAGTTCTGTGAAAATGTAATTTAATCAGAAGCCACTGCCAGATTTCTGGATAGGGCTGCGCTCAGAGTATCCTGCCTTGGCAAATCCTGCTGTTAAGACACTGAAGCCCTTTATATTATTTGTGCCCTGGTCCTATAAGAGCTCTTTGTCACTTCCTACGAGCCGGGCTGTGACAAACTCATTCACATGTTTAATAAATGTATTGTATTGTGTGTGACAGGCCTACAATGATGGCAAAAACTACATTTGGGAGTATGCTGACCCTGGTGCTAGAGGGGATACACAGCTGGAGGTTGAATAGAGGGGTTGAATAGAGGGGGTAGGCAGCTGGAGGTTGAAAAGAGGGGTAGGCAGCTGGAGGTTGAAAAGAGGGGGTAGGCAGCTGGAGGTTGAATAGAGGGGTTGAATAGGGGGTCCACAGCTGGAGGTCAGAGGGGTAGGCAGCTGGAGGTTGAATAGAGGGGTTAGAGCTGGAGGTTGAATAGAGGGGGTAGGCAGCTGGAGGTTGAATAGAGGGGGTACACAGCTGGAGGTTGAATAGAGGGGTTGGCAATAGGTTGGGGGGTTCGAGCTGGAGGTTGAATAGAGGGGTAGGCAGCTGGAGGTTGAATAGAGGGGTTGGAGGTTGAATAGAGGGGGTAGGCAGCTGGAGGTTGAATAGAGGGTAGGCAGCTGGAGGTTGAATAGAGGGTTTACTGGAGGTTGAATAGAGGGGGTAGACAGCTGGAGGTTGAATAGAGGGGGTAGACAGCTGGAGGTTGAATAGAGGGGGTAGACAGCTGGAGGTTGAATAGAGGGGTAGACTGAAATAGAGGCAGCTGGAGGTTAAATTCAATGTTGACAGAATGCTAACCCAATGTTTGATACCTTTCATAAGGAATACATTAGGACAGTAGCATGAGGTAGTGAGGACCTTCCTGTGGAGGACACACAGATATACAGTACTGATGCAGTACTGAGCAGATTGAACATGGTAATACTATTAGCTAGCCACAGTTGTTGACTCTCGACCTGATTCTCGAATGAGAGTGAGGAACAGTTTTTTTAAATGAGAAAGACAGTGCGATAAGCTAGGAATGTTCCTACTGTACAGCGCCCTTCTAAATACAGACAGAAACCACCCAACAGATAGACAACACTTTGTTTCCTTCATCAGATTGTCAGTCATTTTAATATAAAGATCATTTATGACGGATCCTCCCTCGGTCCGAATGCTGGGGACAGATGTTGCTCTGATGACTCTCTGAGCTGACGGGTTAGTTGATGACGATCATTAGAATAAATATGATTAAATGTGATTATAGAGGCAGTTACCCTCAGAACATCCCCCCGAATAAATATGGTTCATTAAACACAATAACACTCTGTGATTATAGAGGCAGTTACCCACAATCAGAACATCACACTGGTTCATTACAACAACACACTGGTTCATTACAACACAATAACACACTGGTTCATTACAACACAATAACACTCTGCTACACACTGGTTCATTACAACCACAATAACACTCTGCTACACACTGGTTCATTACACACTGCTACACACTGGTTCATTACAACACAATAACACTCTGGTTCATTACACACAATAACACTCTGCTACACACTGGTTCATTACAACACAATAACACTCTGCTACACACTGGTTCATTACAACACAATAACACTCTGCTACACACTGGTTCATTACAACACAATAACACACTGGTTCATTACAACACAATAACACTCTGCTACACACTGGTTCATTACAACACAATAACACTCTGCTACACACTGGTTCATTACAACACAATAACACTCTGCTACACACTGGTTCATTACAACACAATAACACACTGGTTCATTACAACACAATAACACTCTGCTACACACTGGTTCATTACAACACAATAACACTCTGCTACACACTGGTTCATTACAACCACAATAACACTCTGCTACACACTGGTTCATTACACCACAATGGTTCAACACTCTGCTCTGCTACACACTGGTTCATTACAACACAATAACACTCTGCTGGTTCATTACAACACTGGGTTCATTACAACACAATAACACTCTGCTACACACTGGTTCATTACAACACACTGGTTCATAACACTCTGCTACACACTGGTTCATTACAACACAATAACACTCTGCTACACACTGGTTCATTACAACACAATAACACTCTGCTACACACTGGTTCATTACAACACAATAACACTCTGCTACACACTGGTTCATTACAACACAATAACACTCTGGTTCATTACAACACTGGTTCATTACAACACAATAACACTCTGCTACACACTGGTTCATTACAACACACACACTGGTTCATTACAACACAATAACCTCTGCTACACACTGGTTCATTACAACACAATAACACTCTGCTACACACTGGTTCATTACAACACAATAACACTCTGCTACACACTGGTTCATTACAACACAATAACACACTGGTTCATGCTACACACTGGTTCATTACAACACAATAACACTCTGCTACAC
>NC_060181.1:99569129-99588800 GCF_021184085.1 Oncorhynchus gorbuscha | reverse complement strand
TACTGTCTCTATTATATTATGACAGACCAGCTAGATCTACTGTCTCTATTATATTATGACAGACCAGGTAGATATACTGTCTCTATTATATTATGACAGACCAGCTAGATCTACTGTCTCTATTATATTATGACAGACCAGCTAGATCTACTGTCTCTATTATATTATGACAGACCAGGTAGATATACTGTCTCTATTATATTATGACAGACCAGCTAGATCTACTGTCTCTATTATAAAATGACAGACCAGGTAGATCTACTGTCTCTATTATATTATGACAGACCAGCTAGATCTACTGTCTCTATTATATTTTGACAGACCAGCTAGATCTACTGTCTCTATTATATTATGACAGACCAGGTAGATATACTGTCTCTATTATATTATGACAGACCAGGTAGATCTACTGTCTCTATTATATTATGACAGACCAGGTAGATATACTGTCTCTATTATATTATGACAGACCAGCTAGATCTACTGTCTCTATTATATTATGACAGACCAGCTAGATCTACTGTCTCTATTATATTATGACAGACCAGGTAGATCTACTGTCTCTATTATATTATGACAGACCAGGTAGATCTACTGTCTCTATTATATTATGACAGACCAGCTAGATCTACTGTCTCTATGTCTCTATTGGGTAGATCTACTGTCTCTATTATATTATGATAGACCAGCTAGATCTACTGTCTCTATTATATTATGACAGACCAGCTAGATCTACTGTCTCTATTATATTATGACAGACCAGGTAGATATACTGTCTCTATTATATTTTGACAGACCATGTAGATCTACTGTCTCTATTATATTATGACAGACCAGGTAGATATACTGTCTCTATTATATTATGACAGACCAGCTAGATCTAGTTCTCTATTATATTATGACAGACCAGCTAGATCTGCTGTCTCTATTATATTATGACAGACCAGCTAGATCTACTGTCTCTATTATATTATGACAGACCAGCTAGATCTACTGTCTCTATTATATTATGACAGACCAGGAAGATCTACTGTCTCTATTATATTATGACAGACCAGCTAGATCTACTGTCTCTATTATATTATGACAGACCAGCTAGATCTACTATGTCTCTATTATATTATGACAGACCAGGTAGATCTACTGTCTCTATTATATTATGACAGACCAGCTAGATCTACTGTCTCTATTATATTATGACAGACCAGGTAGATATACTGTCTCTATTATATTATGACAGACCAGCTAGATCTACTGTCTCTATTATATTATGACAGACCAGCTAGATCTACTGTCTCTATTATATTATGACAGACCAGGTAGATATACTGTCTCTATTCTATTATGACAGACCAGCTAGATCTACTGTGTCTGTTATATTATGACAGACCAGCTAGATCTACTGTCTCTATTATAAAATGACAGACCAGGTAGAACTACTGTCTCTATTATATTATGACAGACCAGCTAGATCTACTGTCTCTATTATATTTGACAGACCAGGTAGATCTACTGTCTCTATTATATTATGACAGACCAGGTAGATATACTGTCTCTATTATATTATGACAGACCAGCTAGATCTACTGTCTCTATGTCTCTATTGGGTAGATCTACTGTCTCTATTATATTATGATAGACCAGCTAGATCTACTGTCTCTATTATATTTTGACAGACCATGTAGATCTACTGTCTCTATTATATTATGACAGACCAGGTAGATATACTGTCTCTATTATATTTTGACAGACCAGTAGATCTACTGTCTCTATTATATTATGACAGACCAGGTAGATATACTGTCTCTATTATATTATGACAGACCAGCTAGATCTACTGTCTCTATTATATTATGACAGACCAGCTAGATCTGCTGTCTCTATTATATTATGACAGACCAGCTAGATCTACTGTCTCTATTATATTATGACAGACCAGCTAGATCTACTGTCTCTATTATATTATGACAGACCAGGAAGATATACTGTCGCTATTATATTATGACAGACCAGCTAGATCTACTGTTTCTATTCTATTATGACAGACCAGCTAGATCTAGTGTCTCTATTCTATTATGACAGACCAGCTAGATCTACTGTCTCTATTATATTATGACAGACCAGGTAGATATACTGTCTCTATTATATTATGACAGACCAGCTAGATCTACTGTCTCTATTATATTATGACAGACCAGCTAGATCTAGTGTCTCTATTATATTATGACAGACCAGGTAGATCTACTGTCTCTATTATATTATGACAGACCAGCTAGATCTACTGTCTCTATTATATTTTGACAGACCAGCTAGATCTACTGTCTCTATTATATTATGACAGACCAGGTAGATATACTGTCTCTATTATATTTTGACAGACCAGGTAGATCTACTGTCTCTATTATATTATGACAGACCAGGTAGATATACTGTCTCTATTCTATTATGACAGACCATCTAGATCTAGTGTCTCTATTATATTATGACAGACCAGGTAGATATACTGTCTCTATTATATTATGACAGACCAGCTAGATCTACTGTCTCTATTATATTATGACAGACCAGCTAGATCTACTTTGTCTATTATATTATGACAGACCAGCTAGATCTACTGTCTCTATTATAAAATGACAGACCAGGTAGAACTATTGTCTCTATTATATTATGACAGACCAGCTAGATCTACTGTCTCTATTATATTTTGATAGATATACGAGATGCTCTAGAGATAACAGGAATGACTTAAAGTCGCAAATGATCAATGGCTGGAGTCCTCCAATATGCTGAACCTAGAATTGAGTTGTTGGCGATGTTTGGCGCAAAATAGAATGTTTACATTCTATTGCCATGGAGAAATGGAATGTGTAGAACCTGTATAATTGGGTATGCTTCTATGTCTTTATTTCGTGAAACATTAAACTATTTATTACGTCATAATGTGTATATGAGGATGTAGGAGCCCGTCCAGATTCATGACCCGATTATCCAGGTGCATGTTGCTTAGACCAAATAATCCAACCTTGGTTTACAAGTTAAATACATTGTTTATATATGCCTATACAAATCTATTGACCACATCCATTTAAAGCAATGATTGTCAATTGTAAATGTGGTTGTTGTGTGATCCTGTTGTGCGGCTTGAGTGTCAGTCCCCTTAAGCACATTATTCCAATATTTTTCCAAGCTCGGAATTGACACAATGGATACTTTTGAAAAGATATTTGGTTAAAAATAAGAGTATGAATGACAATAAACGTATGACTTGGATTGTATGAATAATAGTGTAGTAAACAGTATCGCTCAGCGTGGGAACTTTTGGTGTTTGGAAAGTATCCGTTGTAAGTCTCCATGACACGTATCACTTAGTTGTCTTGTTGGTAATAGTAAAAATGCATGACAGTCCGCATTGTAATCGTCTAACAGGTGTTTATCATTTTGCTTCTCACATTAACCAGAAATTTGAGAACGGAATTCCTTACAATTGTACCTATGATGCACAGACACACTAAAGCTGTAGTGTCGTTTGAATAATCAGTTTCATTTATTTTCAGATGTATTCCTATTATTTACAAATCGAAAGATGTAACATTTGAAATGAATGTGGCAGAACAGTTTAGCATAGAGTTCCTGTGGGAGTCTTCTCCTTCAGTGTTTTTGCCTCCTAGGCCTCGTTTCTCATTACATGGAATTTCCCCAGTGCCAACCTCACACGAGATGGCTGCTGTTTACTGTCATGTGGTGCTGAATGACAGATATCGCTATGCCAATATTGCTGCTGTCCATGGTCCTGAAATTTACAATCTTGCCTATTTGCATATGTACGACTGTCCAAACTTGAACCCACACACATACACAAACATTAATGCTAATCTCTCACACTCTTTTGAACATTGCACATCCTGCAACAACACACTGAAAGAGCATTTTATTCCAAGTGTGTTTGTGTTTGAATAAAGACCCGAAGAATGAAATCAATGTGTGGATGTTAATTGGACAATGTATATGTGCTTTGCAGAAGCCATTCACTATGATGAAACTGGCTCTCATGAGGAAGACCCAGAGTTACCTTTGCTGCAGAGGATAAGTTGGCAGCGATTAAAGCTGTGAGTCTTTCTGGGTAAGTCTCCAAAAGCTTTGCACCCTGGGATTGTAACATATTTTCAATATCACAATATATACAGTACCAGTCAAAAGTCTGGACACACCTACTCATTTAAGGGTTTTTCTTTATTTTTACAATTGTTTACATTTTAGAATAATAGTGAAGACATCAAAACTATGAAATAGCACAATTGCAATCACGTAGTAAGAAAAAAGTGTTAAACAAATCAAAATATATTTTATATTTGAGAATCTTTGAAGTAGCCATCCTTTTCCTTGACCACTTTGCACACTCTTGGCATTTTCTCAAAACTTTTCATGAGGTAGTCTCCTGGAATGTTTTGCAATTAACAGGTGTACCTTCTTAAAAGTTAATTTGTGGAATTTCTTTCCTTCTTAAAGCGTTTGAGCAAATAGGATGTGTTGTGATAATGTAGGGATGGTTTACAGAAGATAGCCCTATTTGGTAAAAGACCAAGTCCATATTATGCCAAGAACCGCTCAAATAAGCAAAGAGAAACAACATTGTTACTTAAGTCATGAAGGTGAGTCAATACGGAAAATTTCAAGAACTTTGAAAGATTCTTCTAGTGCAGTCGCAAAAACCATGAAGCGCTATGATGAAACTGGCTCTCATGAGGAAGACCCAGAATTACCTTTGCTGCAGAGGATAAGTTCAGTAGAGTTAACTGCACCTCAGATTGGAGCCCAAATAAATTCTTCACAGAGTTCAAGAAACACACACATCTCAACATGCACTGTTCATAGGAGACTGCATGAATCAGGCCTTCATGGTCGAATTGCTCCATTGAAACCACTACTAGAGGACAGACTCCAATAATAAGAAGAGACTTGCTTGGGCCAAGAAACACGAGCAATGGACCTTAGACTGGTGGAAATCTGTCCTTTGGTCTGATGAGTCCAAATTGGAGATTTTTGCCTTTCAATGTGTGTGTAAAGAATCCAGGGTGTTTAGTTGGGTCTACTCTTCATTATAAAACTATTTGTTGAATTGTTTTCCATCAGAAGCTGAATAAGTCTTGACGGGGACAGAGCTTGTTTTGCCAAGGAAAGTGAAAAGGACTGAGGGAAAATAAAATGGAAAAATACATGGAAAGGAACATGGAAGAACCACAAAAAACATTGCATTTTCAAGATCATGTAACATCAAACATAACATCAAAATGCATCTTATATTCCTGCCCTTACTGAAAAACCACATGATTTCAACTGACATTTCTAAATTGTATTTTCTACATACTTTATCGTCAGCAGTCCATCAGGCCAATAGATGGCGTTGTTGCACTGTTGTAGCAGGAGAAACAGCAAGTTTTGGCCAAGCACTCACCATTCTGCAGAATAAGGACCAGAACTTTACAGAGGTAAAACTGTGTCTGTTCTTTTACTATTACAGGTATGTAACAGCACTTCAAATGTTCAAATATATACACAATATGTAATACCATGCTATTTAACAACTTTGTCAAGATATTATCACGTTAGGAAAGGTTTTGTTTTGCCTTTGTGTCGAACTGAGTGAGAGAAGAAGGTGATTTACATTGAGTGAGAGTTTATGTTAGCTTGATGCTAGCTGAGGTAAAAAAAAACATTTACGAGTCACAGAGACAATGTTTACTGAGTAGCTGACTTGTACTGGATTTAGTCTAGGATATTTAAAAAAAATCAAGAATCCATTTGTTAGGGATTTTTGAGTTGGTTTTACATGTTATTGGTTGTTTTGTGTAAAATTGAATTTTTTTGACCCCTCCTGAGGTGGAAGTTTAGTCGTGTTTCTTATACCAATCACATCCTCTCAGATCTCCACAAGTACATAGGGATTAATTGTCCATTTGGGATACGACTGCATGCCATCTATCCCACCTCACACCTTTACACACCTGGTTATCCCATCCTTCTAGCTCTATAGGCCACAGTAGCATAGGTTACAGGTTTGTAGTCAAGCCACAGATTTCAGGTGAGATCCCATGATACTACACTCAACAATACAACAACATGATTCTCATGAAAACCATTAAACCATTTGCTCAGATTTCCACCATTTTCACATGTGGAAACCTGTTATCACTCTTACCCCGACGGATAGCTCCAGACACTTTTTGGTCCTATCTGAGGCATTTGACTTAAATGTAATTTTTAAATTCATGTCAAAATGGCCATATTCTGAAGACACTCAAAGTCTGCAGGGTAATCGAACTGGCCACATCTAAAGTCAAGCCACAGGTCACAGGTGAGCTGCGTTGTTAAACCCTAAACATAAATAATAACACGATTGCGTTGAAAATACCCATTAAGCCATTTGTTAAGATTTCAGCCATGTGGACCTGTTGTCACTCTTACCCTGATGATTGCTGATACTTACAGACACTTTTTCAGTCTTATCTGAGGAATTTTATCGTTTATATCAGAATGGCCATATTCTGAGGCCAGTTTAGCGTTCATTCAATGACGATTTACTACTCTTTTCCATTGAAGGCCATATTGAGGTTAAATCAATGACTGGAGTTTTTCATTGATAAAAACAAATGACTATTGAAAGTGAAAGTCGGTATCGTGCATAAATTTGAAGATGAAATAACAATTTATAATAAACACTCTCAAATGCAAACCTTCTGGAGCTGAGCAAAGATCAAGGAAAATAAGAAAACAGCTGTACTTAATGAGAAATTAATGAAGGGAACATCAAATCAAATCAAATCAAATGTTATTTGTCACATACACATGGTTAGCAGATGTTAATGCGAGTGTAGCGAAATGCTTGTGCTTCTAGTTCCGACAATGCAGTAATAACCAACAAGTAATCTAACTAACAATTCCAAAACTACTGTCTTATACACAGTGTAAAGGGATAAAGAATATGTACATAAGGATATATGAATGAGTGATGGTACAGAGCAGCATAGGCAAGATACAGTAGATGGTATCGAGTACAGTATATACATATGAGATGAGTATGTAAACAAAGTGGCATAGTTAAAATGGCTAGTGATACATGTATTACATAAGGATGCAGTCGATGATATAGAGTACAGTATATACGTATGCATATGAGTTGAATAATGTAGGGTAAGTAACATTATATAAGGTAGCATTGTTTAAAGTGGCTAGTGATATATTTACATAATTTCCCATCAATTCCCATTATTAAAGTGGCTGGAGTTGAGTCAGTGTCAGTGTGTTGGCAGCAGATAGAAGCTGTTTTTCAGTCTCTCGGTCCCAGCTTTGATGCACCTGTACTGACCTCACCTTCTGGATGATAGCGGGGTGAACGGGCAGTGGCTCGGGTGGTTGATGTCCTTGATGATCTTTATGGCCTTCCTGTAACATCGGGTGGTGTAGGTGTCCTGGAGGTCAGGTAGTTTGCCCCGGTGATGCGTTGTGCAGACCTCACTACCCTCTGGAGAGCCTTACGGTTGAGGGCGGAGCAGTTGCCGTACCAGGCGGTGATACAGCCCGCCAGGATGCTCTCGATTGTGCATCTGTAGAAGTTTGTGAGTGCTTTTGGTGACAAGCCAAATTTCTTCAGCCTCCTGAGGTTGAAGAGGCGCTGCTGCGCCTTCTTCATGATGCTGTCTGTGTGAGTGGACCAATTCAGTTTGTCTGTGATGTGTATGCCGAGGAACTTAAAACTTGCTACCCTCTCCACTACTGTTCCATCGATGTGGATAGGGGGTGTTCCCTCTGCTGTTTCCTGAAGTCCACAATCATCTCCTTAGTTTTGTTGATGTTGAGTGTGAGGTTATTTTCCTGACACCACACTCCGAGGGCCCTCACCTTCTCCCTGTAGGCCGTCTCGTCATTATTGGTAATCAAGCCTACCACTGTTGTGTTGTCCGCAAACTTGATGATTGCGTTGGAGGCGTGCATGGCCACACAGTCGTGGGTGAACAGGGAGTACAGGAGAGGGCTCGAACGCACCCTTGTGGGGCCCCAGTGTTGAGGATCAGCGGGGAGGAGATGTTGTTGCCTACCCTCACCACCTGGGGCGGCCCGTCAGGAAGTCCAGTACCCAGTTGCACAGGGGCGGGGTTGAGACCCAGGGTCTCGAGCTTGATGACGAGCTTGGAGGGTAATATGGTTTTGAATGCCGACCTGTAGTCGATGAACAGCATTCTCACATAGGTATTCCTCTTGTCCAGATGGGTTAGGGCAGTGTGCAGTGTGGTTGAGATTGCATCGTCTGTGGACCTATATGGGCGTTAAGCAAATTGGAGTGGGTCTAGGGTGTCAGGTAGGGTGGAGGTGATATGGTCCTTGACTAGTCTCTAAAAGCACTTCATGATGACGGTAGTGAGTGCTACGGGGCGGTAGTCATTTAGCTCAGTTACCTGAGCTTTCTTGGGAACAGGAACAATGGTGGCCCTCTTGAAGCATGAGGGAACAGCAGACTGGTATAGGGAATGATTGAATATGTCCGTAAACACACCGGCCAGCTGGTCTGCGCATGCTCTGAGGGCGCGGCTGGGGATGCCATCTGGGCCTACAGCCTTGCGAGGGTTAACACGTTTAAATATCTTACTCACCTCGGCTGCAGTGAAGGAGAGACAGAATGTTTTTGTTGCAGGCCGTGTCAGGGGCACTGTATTGTCCTCAAAGCGGGCAAAAAGTTATTTAGTCTGCCTGGGAGCAAGACATCCTGGTCCGTGACTGGGCTGGATTTCTTCCTGTAGTCCGTGATTGACTGTAGACCCTGCCACATGCCTCTTGTGTCTGAGCCGTTGAATTGAGATTCTACTTTGTCTCTGTACTGACGCTTAGCTTGTTTGATAGCCTTGCGGAGGGAATAGCTGCACTGTTTGTATTCGGTCATGTTACCAGACACCTTGCCCTGATTAAAAGCAGTGGTTCGCGCTTTCAGTTTCACGCGAATGCTGCCATCAATCCACGGTTTCTGGTTAGGGAATGTTTTAATCATTGCTATGGGAACGACATCTTCAACGCACGTTCTAATGAACTCGCACACCGAATCAGCGTATTCGTCAATATTGTTATCTGACGCAATACGAAACATATCCCAGTCCACGTGATGGAAGCAGTCTTGGAGTGTGGAGTCAGCTTGGTCGGAGCAGCGTTGGACAGATCTCAACGTTGGAGCCTCTTGTGTTAGTTTCTGTCTGTAGGCAGGGATCAACAAAATGGAGTCGTGGTCAGCTTTTCCGAAAGGGGGCGGGGCAGGGCCTTATATGCGACTATTGAAAGTGCAAGTCGGTATCGTGCATAAATTTACTGGTCTCTGTGGTGATTTTAGAAGGCTGTGCCTATTTCTACTTTTACCCCATACTCTTTAACCCGATACCCAGGTACTGTGCTGTAATCAGGATGGCCGAGCGGTCTAAGGTGCTGCGGTTAGGTTGCAGTCTCCTATGGAGGTGTGGGTTCAAATCCCACTTCTGACAGTTGTTTTGTGCCTCTCAGGAGTCATGCTGCTTAGCAGTAATAATAAGATGAAATAACAATTTATAATAAACACTCTCAAATGCAAACCTTCTGGAGCTGAGCAAAGATCAAGGAAAATAAGAAAACATCTGTACTTAATAACAAATTAATGAGGGGAACAATTCATGTTATTGCATAATGAGTTAATGAGTTACTGCATTGTCTGTCATGTTTGTCATTTATTATCATGTCTTGTCCCTGTGCTCCCCATTCTATTCGTTTCCCTCTGCTGGTCTTATTTGGTTCTTTCCCTCCTTCTATCCCTCTCTCTCCCCCTCCCTCTCTCACTCTCTCGCTCTCTCTTCTCTCTATCGTTCCGTTCCTGCTCCCAGCTGTTCCTATTCCCCTAATCATCATTTAGTCTTCCCACACCTGTTCCCGATCCTTTCCCCTGATTAGAGTCCCTATTTATTCCTTTGTGTTCCGTTCCTGTCCCGTCGGTTCCTTGTTTAGTATTCACCATGCTGTGATTGCGTTTCGCCCTGTCCTGTCGTGTTTTTGCTGTGATTGTGTATCGCCCTGTCCTGTCGTGTTTTTTGCCTTCATCAGATGCTGCGTGTGAGCAGGTGTCTCTGTCAACTACGGCCTGCGCCTACCCGAAGCGACCTGCAGTCTGTGGCCGCTTCTCCAGTTATTCCCCTCTACAGACTAGAGGATTTCTGTTATTCCCTGTTTGGACTTAAATAAACTCTGTTTCTGTTAAGTCGCTTTTGGGTCCTCTTTCACCTGCATGACAGAAGGAACCGACCAAGGAATGGACCCAGCGACTTCAGACGCTCGTTACACTGCCGTCGAGATCCAAGGAGCCATGCTCGGCAGACACGAGCAGGAATTGTCTGCTGCTCGCCATGCCGTGGAGAACCTGGCCGCTCAGGTTTCCGACCTCTCTGGACAGTTCCAGAGTCTACGTCTCGTGCCACCTGTTACTTCCTGGCCTGCCGAGCCTCCAGAACCTAGGGTTAATAACCCACCTTGCTACTCCGGGCAGCCCACTGAGTGCCGCTCCTTTCTCACGCAGTGTGAGATTGTGTTCTCTCTCCAACCCAACACATACTCTAGAGAGAGAGCTCGGGTTGCTTACGTCATTTCACTCCTTACTGGCCGGGCTCGAGAATGGGGCACAGCTATCTGGGAGGCAAGGGCTGATTGCTCTAACAAGTTCCAGAACTTTAAAGAGGAGATGATTCGGGTTTTTGACCGTTCAGTTTTTGGTAGGGAGGCTTCTAGGGCCCTGGCTTCCTTATGCCAAGGTGAACGGTCCATAACGGATTATTCTATTGAGTTTCGCACTCTTGCTGCCTCTAGTGAGTGGAACGAGCCGGCGCTGCTCGCTCGTTTTCTGGAGGGACTCACGCAGTGGTTAAGGATGAGATTCTCTCCCGGGAGGTTCCTTCAGATGTGGACTCTTTGATTGCTCTCGCCATCCGCATAGAACGACGGGTAGATCTTCGTCACCGGGCTCGTGGAAGAGAGCTCGCATCAACGGTGTTTCCCTGCTCCGCATCGCAACCATCTCCCTCCTCTGGCTCAGAGTCTGAGCCCATGCAGCTGGGAGGGATTCGCATCTCGACTAAGGAGAGGGAACGGAGGATCACCAACCGCCTGTGCCTCTATTGCGGAGTTGCTGGACATTTTGTTAATTCATGTCCAGTAAAGCCAGAGCTCATCTGTAAGCGGAGGGCTACAGGTGAGCGCAACTACTCAAGTCTCTCCATCAAAATCCTGTACTACTTTGTCGGTCCATCTACGCTGGACCGGTTCGGGTGCTACATGTAGTGCCTTGATAGACTCTGGGGCTGAGGGTTGTTTCATGGACGAAGCATGGGTTCGGAAACATGACATTCCTTTCAGAGAGTTAGATAAGCCTACGCCCATGTTCGCCTTAGATGGTAGTCATCTTCCCAGTATCAGATTTGAGACACTACCTTTAACCCTCACAGTATCTGGTAACCACAGTGAGACTATTTCTTTTTTGATTTTTCGTTCACCGTTTACACCTGTTGTTTTGGGTCATCCCTGGCTAGTATGTCATAATCCTTCTATTAATTGGTCTAGTAATTCTATCCTATCCTGGAACGTTTCTTGTCATGTGAAGTGTTTAATGTCTGCCATCCCTCCCGTTTCTTCTGTCCCTACTTCTCAGGAGGAACCTGGCGATTTGACAGGAGTGCCGGAGGAATATCATGATCTGCGCACGGTCTTCAGTCGGTCCCGAGCCAACTCCCTTCCTCCTCACCGGTCGTATGATTGTAGTATTGATCTCCTTCCGGGGACCACTCCTCCTCGAGGTAGACTATACTCTCTGTCGGCTCCCGAACGTAAGGCTCTCGAGGATTATTTGTCTGTGTCTCTTGACGCCGGTACCATAGTGCCTTCTTCTTCTCCGGCCGGGGCGGGGTTCTTTTTGTTAAGAAGAAGGACGGTACTCTGCGCCCCTGCGTGGATTATCGAGGCTGAATGACATAACGGTTAAGAATCGTTATCCGCTTCCCCCTTATGTCATCAGCCTTCGAGATTCTGCAGGGAGCCAGGTGCTTTACTAAGTTGGACCTTCGTAACGCTTACCATCTCGTGCGCATCAGAGAGGGGGACGAGTGGAAAACGGCGTTTAACACTCCGTTAGGGCATTTTGAGTACCGGGTTCTGCCGTTCGGTCTCGCCAATGCGCCAGCTGTTTTTCAGGCATTAGTTAATGATGTTCTGAGAGACATGCTGAACATTTTTGTTTTTGTCTATCTTGACGATATCCTGATTTTTTCTCCGTCACTCGAGATTCATGTTCAGCACGTTCGACGTGTTCTACAGCGCCTTTTAGAGAATTGTCTCTACGTAAAGGCTGAGAAGTGCTCTTTTCATGTCTCCTCCGTTACTTTTCTCGGTTCCGTTATTTCCGCTGAAGGCATTCAGATGGATTCCGCTAAGGTCCAAGCTGTCAGTGATTGGCCCGTTCCAAGGTCACGTGTCGAGTTGCAGCGCTTTTTAGGTTTCGCTAATTTCTATCGGCGTTTCATTCGTAATTTCGGTCAAGTTGCTGCCCCTCTCACAGCTCTTACTTCTGTCAAGACGTGTTTTAAGTGGTCCGGTTCCGCCCAGGGAGCTTTTGATCTTCTAAAAGAACGTTTTACGTCCGCTCCTATCCTCGTTACTCCTGACGTCACTAGACAATTCATTGTCGAGGTTGACGCTTCAGAGGTAGGCGTGGGAGCCATTCTATCCCAGCGCTTCCAGTCTGACGATAAGGTTCATCCTTGCGCTTATTTTTCTCATCGCCTGTCGCCATCTGAGCGCAACTATGATGTGGGTAACCGTGAACTGCTCGCCATCCGCTTAGCCCTAGGCGAATGGCGACAGTGGTTGGAGGGGGCGACCGTTCCTTTTGTCGTTTGGACAGACCATAAGAACCTTGAGTACATCCGTTCTGCCAAACGACTTAATGCCCGTCAAGCTCGTTGGGCGTTGTTTTTCGCTCGTTTCGAGTTTGTGATTTCTTACCGTCCGGGTAGCAAGAACACCAAGCCTGATGCCTTATCCCGTCTGTTTAGTTCTTCTGTGGCTTCTACTGATCCCGAGGGATTCTTCCTTATGGGCGTGTTGTCGGGTTAACAGTCTGGGGAATTGAAAGACAGGTTAAGCAAGCACTCACGCACACTGCGTCGCCGCGCGCTTGTCCTAGTAACCTCCTTTTCGTTCCTGTTTCCACTCGTCTGGCTGTTCTTCAGTGGGCTCACTCTGCCAAGTTAGCTGGTCATCCCGGTGTTCGAGGCACTCTTGCGTCTATTCGCCAGCGCTTTTGGTGGCCGACTCAGGAGCGTGACACGCGCCGTTTCGTGGCTGCTTGTTCGGACTGCGCGCAGACTAAGTCGGGTAACTCTCCTCCTGCCGGTCGTCTCAGACCGCTCCCATTCCTTCTCGACCATGGTCTCACATTGCCTTAGACTTCATTACCGGTCTGCCTTTGTCTGCGGGGAAGACTGTGATTCTGACGGTTGTCGATAGGTTCTCTAAGGCGGCACATTTCATTCCCCTCGCTAAACTTCCTTCCGCTAAGGAGACGGCACAAATCATTATTGAGAATGTATTCAGAATTCATGGCCTCCCGTTAGACGCCGTTTCAGACAGAGGCCCGCAATTCACGTCACAGTTTTGGAGGGAGTTCTGTCGTTTGATTGGTGCGTCCGTCAGTCTCTCTTCCGGGTTTCATCCCCAGTCTAACGGTCAAGCAGAGAGGGCCAATCAGACGATTGGTCGCATACTACGCAGCCTTTCTTTCAGAAACCCTGCGTCTTGGGCAGAACAGCTCCCCTGGGCAGAATACGCTCACAATTCGCTTCCTTCGTCTGCTACCGGGTTATCTCCGTTTCAGAGTAGTCTGGGTTACCAGCCTCCTCTGTTCTCATCCCAGCTTGCCGAGTCCAGCGTCCCCTCCGCTCAAGCGTTTGTCCAACGTTGTGAGCGCACCTGGAGGAGGGTGAGGTCTGCACTTTGCCGTTACAGGGCACAGACGGTGAGAGCCGCCAATAAACGCAGGATTAAGAGTCCAAGGTATTGTTGCGGCCAGAGAGTGTGGCTTTCCACTCGCAACCTTCCTCTTACGACAGCTTCTCGTAAGTTGACTCCGCGGTTCATTGGTCCGTTCCGTGTCTCCCAGGTCGTCAATCCTGTCGCTGTGCGACTGCTTCTTCCGCGACATCTTCGTCGCGTCCATCCTGTCTTCCATGTCTCCTGTGTTAAGCCCTTTCTTCGCACCCCGTTCGTCTTCCCTCCCCCCTCCCGTCCTTGTCGAGAGCGCACCTATTTACAAGGTACATAAGATCATGGACATGCGTTCTCGGGGACGGGGTCACCAATACTTAGTGGATTGGGAGGGTTACGGTCCTGAGGAGAGGAGTTGGGTTCCGTCTCGGGACGTGCTGGACCGTTCACTCATCGATGATTTCCTCCGTTGCCGCCAGGATTCCTCCTCGAGTGCGCCAGGAGGCGCTCGGTGAGTGGGGGGTACTGTCATGTTTGTCATTTATTATCATGTCTTGTCCCTGTGCTCCCCATTCTATTCGTTTCCCTCTGCTGGTCTTATTTGGTTCTTTCCCTCCTTCTATCCCTCTCTCTCCCCCTCCCTCTCTCACTCTCTCGCTCTCTCTTCTCTCTATCGTTCCGTTCCTGCTCCCAGCTGTTCCTATTCCCTAATCATCATTTAGTCTTCCCACACCTGTTCCCGATCCTTTCCCCTGATTAGAGTCCCTATTTATTCCTTTGTGTTCCGTTCCTGTCCCGTCGGTTCCTTGTTTAGTATTCACCATGCTGTGATTGCGTTTCGCCCTGTCCTGTCGTGTTTTTGCTGTGATTGTGTATCGCCCTGTCCTGTCGTGTTTTTGCCTTCATCAGATGCTGCGTGTGAGCAGGTGTCTCTGTCAACTACGGCCTGCGCCTACCCGAAGCGACCTGCAGTCTGTGGCCGCTTCTCCAGTTATTCCCCTCTACAGACTAGAGGATTTCTGTTATTCCCTGTTTGGACTTAAATAAACTCTGTTTCTGTTAAGTCGCTTTTGGGTCCTCTTTCACCTGCATGACATTGTCTTTCAGTTGTAAAATTATCACTTTCTGTAGGCTATGCCTGGTGGCCCATTCCCTGCTAACAAGCCTGTTGTTGTGGTTAAGGCGATGGACTAGAAATCCATTAGGATCTTCCTGCGCAGGTTCGAATTCTGCCGACAATGAAATTGAATTTTCTTGACCCCTCCGGACGTGGAAGTTTAGTCGTGTTTCTTATACCAATCATATCCTAACAGATCTCCACAAGTACAAAGGGATTAGTTGTCCATTTGGGATAGGATCCCACCTCACACCTTTACACACCTGGTTATCCATCCTTCTAGCTCTATAGGCCACAGTAGCATAGGTTAGAGGTTTGTAGTCAAGCCACAGATTTCAGGTGAGATCTCATGATACACTCAACAATACAACAACACGATTCTCATGAATAACCATTAAGCCATTTGCTAAGATTTCCCCCATTTTCACATGTGGAAACCTGTTGTCACTCTTACCCTGACGGATAGCTCCAGACACTTTTTTGGTCCTATCTGAGGCATTTTTAAATTCATGTCAAAATGGCCATATTCTGAAGACACTCTTAAAGTCTGCAGGGTAATCGAACTGGCCACATCTAAAGTCATTGGTGAGAAACCTTGTTAAACCCTAAAAGAAAAAGTAAAAACACGATTGCATTGAAAATAACCATTAAGTCATTCAGGTCGCAGACTCCCCTATAAGCATGGTTTGAAACCCACTCCTGACAACTTTTTAGCGCCTGCATGTCATGCACCTTTGTAAAATCCAGTTGAAAAATAAATGACTTAAGGTAATGTAAATGACACCTAGTTAATATGAGTAGTGAATAACTATCGTATTTTTAATATTCTGCAAAAACAGCTAGTTGATGAGAGGCTGAAAGAGAATTGCAAGAATCGCGCAATTTCACAGGCGGGCCACAAACAGGCGAATAACAAAAAGCATCTCGGAACGCACAACTGATCGGTCGTTGTCAGTGGATTGTATTGGCGGGAAGAACAAAAATATCGTCTGCAGGGTAATCGAAGTCGCCGCATCTAATGTCAAGCCACAGGTCACAGGAGAGCTGCCTTGTTAAACCCGAAAAATAAATAATAACACGATTGCGTTGAAAAAACCCCATTAAGCCATTTGTTAAGATTTCCCCCATGTGGACCTGTTGTCACTCTTACCTTGATGATTGCTGATATTTCCATACACTTTTTCGGTCTTATCTGAGGAATTTGATAATTTATATCAGAATGGCCATATTCTGAGGCCAGTTTAGCGTTCATTCAATGACGATTTACTACTCTTTTCCATTGAAGGCCATATTGAGGTTAAATCAATGACTGAAGTTTTTCATTGATAAAAACAAATGACGATTGAAAGTGCAAGTCGGTATCGTGCATAAATTTACTGGTCTCTGTGGTGATTTTAGAAGGCAGTGCCTATTTCTACTTTTACCCCATACTCTTTAACTCTTTAACCCGATACCCAGGTACTGAAATTGCATATACTGCACCTCTTGGTGCACTATATAAAGTCAAAGTGAGTCTGATTACAATACAATTCAACTAATTCTAAAAAATAAATCTTTGCGCTCTATTTCATTATTAGGCGCGTAAATATTTATAATTCTAAAAACCATACTCATATATTCAAAATCCAAAATTAAAATCCTCCCATTATTGTCATTATATATATGTTTCACATTCTCTACCACATCCTTCTTCAATAAAATAGCAACACCACATGAATTCCCCTGCCATTGTTAACAAAAATAAAATCTCTTCATATTTTTTTACTTCTGAAATACATACATTGTCCCAATGTGTTTCTTGAAGGCATAAAATATCAGAATTCTTCATTTTGACTATTCTTTGAAATTTTTCCATTGTTCTTAAACCATTCGCATTTATTGACATAAAATTAACCATTCCAATAAATAGTAAAAATAATAAATATTTTCTCATTTACCTCTATCTGTTGTCATGTTTTCTTCCTTTTCTGTCCTTTTTCACCTCCGCCGCCGCTTTCCTCTTCCTGTGGCCTCCCCATTTTCTGTCAATCTGTTCCATGTCATCAGAATCTGAAATTGATTCTAAATCCATCTCTTCCAAGAAACTTAAACACTTCTTTCCAGTGCCTGTTGTGCTTCCTGAATCCATTTGTGTCTCCTTTATTATTGTCAGCATCCCACTCCCCTCCACTCCATAGCCCGAGGTCCCCCCAAAATCTGTGAGTCCCCAGTTCCTCCACCCAGCCAACTCCCCCTCCCCCCTGAAAACTCCCTCTTCTTATTTCTGAGTCCATACTGCTCCCTATTTCATTCGTCTTCTGTTCGCTCTTCTCCCTTCTTGCGTTCTTCGTCTCTCCACCCTCCACCACGTCCTCTCCTCCATCATCTTCTTCTGGTCTCGGTGATACATCAGTCTCCACAAAAATATCCTGGCTCCTCTCCTCATTCACATCCTCTCCACAGTTGCACTCGTCGGTTCTCATGCGACATCCTTCGCAAAATGCCCTTTCCTTTCCACCTAAACATTCTCTTGCATAATGCCCTTGCTTCCCACACTTATAACATTTGAATTCAGGGCAGTCCTTCAAAATATGACCAGGCTGAATACAAAGCCTACAAACTCTGACCTGCTTATCATGAATAACTCTAAAGTATTCTCCTCCTTCAAATGTGTCAAACTTTGTCGAGTACGGCAATGATTTCACAGTGTCAGTAAATTTCACTTTGCAGTATCTCGTGCCATCTGCTATCTCCGTCCCTGGCCAAACTCTCCTCCTGATTTCAGAGACTGCTGATACACCCCAGCTACATATAGCGTTGTCTTCCATATACACAGGCAAATTCATGAAAGAGACTATAAGTTCATTGGAAACCATGTCTCTTGGCATTATTCCTGTTTCTTTAATCATAAAGCCATCCATTAAGCGCTCTTTTCCTTTTCCATTTCTCATCGTGACTTTCTTTCTCCTTTTACTGTACATCCCACCACCTCTCCACACACCTCTTTAATCGCACGTAACAACTCCATCGTCGTGACCCTATCTTCTTCCATCAACTCCACTGCCACCGTAAATTCTTTACCATATTTCATCTCTCCTTCATCTCCATTTTTCTTCCGTTGAGCATTTTCTTTGTCATTGTCCATTCCATTAGCCATTGCCCTGTTGTCCGTCATAGTAAACAAAATTAAACCCTAAAAACTCTCCCCAAGCAGCAAAACTACAAAGGGGGAAAAAACAAACAAAACTTAAATTGTTCAAATGCAAAAATCTAAATTATACTTCAAAAAATGATGAAAATAACCCAAAAAAAGCTCTCAAGCAAACACTCTCAAGCAAACAAACACTCACTCACGACTTAATTACCAACACCTGTCAAACTTTCCAAACAGGAAGTGTTCAATCAGGCCGGTGTGGTCGTAAGCGAGAAACTCTCTCTTGGTGCACTATATAAAGTCAAAGTGAGTGTGATTAACAGCTGTTGCATTTTCACCATGTAGATAAGCATCTTTCTGTCACTCAAGAAGTGGAAGAAATTGCAATATACTGCAGCCATAATTTGTAGCATAGATTTTTGGATGAAATACAAACTAATCTTGCTTACTTATTTCAAAGCGAGGGCACATATTTCAGCCTTGTGGGAAGAAACGGACAAAGAGTTGAAATTCCACAAGGCTGTGACAAAGAGCTTACAGCACCTGGTATTCCGAGGCAGTCTCCCATCCAAGTACTAACCAGGACCGAACCTGCTTAGCTTCCGAGATCAGACGAGATCAGGAGTACTCAGGCCGGTGTGGTCGTAAACGAGAAACTACCTCTTGGTGCACTATATAAAGTCAAAGTGAGTGTGATTAACAGCTGTTGCATTTACACCATGTAGATAAGCATCTTTGTGTCACTCAAAAGTGGAAGAAATTGCATATACTGCAGCCATAATTTGTTGCACAGATTGTTGGATGAAATACAAACTAATCTTGCTTACTTATTTCAAAGCGAGGGCACATATTTCAGCCTTGTGGGAAGAAACGGACAAAGAGTTGACAAAAAGCTTACAGCACCTGGTATTCCCAGGCGATCTCCCATCCGAGTACTAACCAGGCCGGACCCTGCTTAGCTTCCAAGATCAGACGACATCAGGCGTACTCAGGCCGGTGTGGTCATAAGCGAGAAATTATCGCATGGTGCACTATATAAAGTCAAAGTGAGTGTGATTAACAGCTGTTAGATTTTCACCATGTAGATAAGCATCTTTGTGTCATTCAAAAAGTGGAAGAAATTGCATATACTGCAGCGATAATTTGTAGCAGAGATTTTTGGATGAAATACAAACTAACCTTGCTTACTTATTTCAAAGTGAGGGCACATATTTCAGCCTTGTGGGAAGAAACGGACAAAGAGTTGAAATTCCAATAGACAGTGACAAAAAGCTTACAGCACCTGGTATTCCAAGGCGGTCTCTCATCCAAGTACTAACCAGGCCTGACCCTGCTTAGCTTCCAAGATCAGACGAGATCAGGCGTACTCAGGCCGATGAGTTTGTAAGCG
>NC_060181.1:99564129-99566629 GCF_021184085.1 Oncorhynchus gorbuscha | reverse complement strand
GGCAGTGACAAAAATCTTACAGCACCTGGTATTCCCAGGCGGTCTCCCATCCAAGTACTAACCAGGCCCGACCCTGCTTAGCTTCCGAGATCAGACGAGATCAGGCGTACTCAGGCCGGTGTGGTCGTAAGCGAGAAAGTATCTCTTGGTGCACTATATAAAGTCAAAGTGAGTGTGATTAACAGCTGTTGCATTTTCACCATGTTGATAAGCATCTTTGTGTCACTCAAAAAGTGGAAGAAATTGCATATACTGTAGCCATAATTTGTAGCACAAATTGTTGGATGAAATACAAACTAATCTTGCTTACTTATTTCAAAGCGACGGCACATATTTCAGCCTTGTGGGAAGAAACTGACAAAGAGTTGAAATTCCAATAGACAGTGACAAAAAGCTGACAGCACCTGGTATTCCCAGCTGGTATCCCATCCAAGTAATAACCAGCCCCGAACCTGCTTAGCTTCCGAGATCAGACGAGATCAGGCGTACTCAGGCCGGTGTGGTCGTAAGCGAGAAAGTATCTCTTGGTGCACTATATAAAATCAAAGTGAGTGTGATTAACAGCTGTTGCATTTTCACCATGTCGATAAGCACTTTAGCAGTGATAAATTCATGAACTTCTTTGAGGAAAAGATTATGATTATTAGAAAGCAAATTACGGACTCCTCTTTAAACCTGCGTATTCCTCCAAACCTCAGTTGTCCTGAGTCTGCACAACTCTGCCAGGACCTAGGATCAAGAGAGACGCTCAAGTGTTTTAGTACTATATCTCTTGACACAATGATGAAAATAATCATGGCCTCTAAACCTTCAAGCTGTATACTGGACCCTATTCCAACTAAACTACTGAAAGAGCTGCTTCCTGTGCTTGGCCCTCCTATGTTGAACATAATAAACGGCTCTCTATCCACTGGATGTGTACCAAACTCACTAAAAGTGGCAGTAATAAAGCCTCTCTTGAAAAAGCCAAACCTTGACCCAGAAAATATAAAAAACTATCGGCCTATATCAAATCTTCCATTCCTCTCAAAGATTTTAGAGAAGGCTGTTGCGCAGCAACTCACTGCCTTCCTGAAGACAAACAATGTATACGAAATGCTTCAGTCTGGTTTTAGACCCCATCATAGCACTGAGACGGCACTTGTGAAGGTGGTAAATGACATTTTGATGGCATCGGACCGAGGCTCTGCATCTGTCCTCGTGCTCCTAGACCTTAGTGCTGCTTTTGATACCATCGATCACCACATTCTTTTGGAGAGATTGGAAACCCAAATTGGTCTACACGGACATGTTCTGGCCTGGTTTAGGTCTTATCTGTCGGAAAGATATCAGTTTGTCTCTGTGAATGGTTTGTCCTCTGACAAATCAACTGTACATTTCGGTGTTCCTCAAGGTTCTGTTTTAGGACCACTATTGTTTTCACTATATATTTTACCTCTTGGGGATGTTATTCGAAAACATAATGTAAACTTTCACTGCTATGCGGATGACACACAGCTGTACATTTCAATGAAACACGGTGAAGCACCAAAATTGCCCTCGCTAGAAGCATGTGTTTCAGACATAAGGAAGTGGATGGCTGCAAACTTTCTACTATTAAACTCGGACAAAACAGAGATGCTTGTTCTAGGTCCCAAGAAACAAAGAGATCTTCTGTTGAATCTGACAATTAATCTTAATGGTTGTACAGTCGTCTCAAATAAAACTGTGAAGGACCTCAGCGTTACTCTGGACCCTGATCTCTCTTTTGAAGAACATATCAAGACCATTTCGAGGACAGCTTTTTTCCATCTACGTAACATTGCAAAAATCAGAAACTTTCTGTCCAAAAATGATGCAGAAAAATTAATCCATGCTTTTGTCACTTCTAGGTTAGACTACTGCAATGCTCTATTTTCCGGCTACCGGATAAAGCACTAAATAAACTTCAGTTAGTGCTAAATACGGCTGCTAGAATCCTGACTAGAACCAAAAAATTTGATCATATTACTCCAGTGCTAGCCTCTCTACACTGGCTTCCTGTCAAAGCAAGGGCTGATTTCAAGGTTTTACTGCTAACCTACAAAGCATTACATGGGCTTGCTCCTACCTACCTCTCTGATTTGGTCCTGCCGTACATACCTATACGTACGCTACGGTCTGGGCACGCCGGCCTCCTAATTGTCCCTAGAATTTCTAAGCAAACAGCTGGAGGCAGGGCTTTCTCCTATAGAGCTCCATTTTTATGGAACGGTCTGCCTACCCATGTCAGAGACGCAAACTCGGTCTCAACCTTTAAGTCTTTACTGAAGACTCATCTCTTCAGTGGGTCATATATGATTGAGTGTAGTCTGGCCCAGGAGTGGGAAGGTGAACGGAAGGCTCTGGAGCAACGAACCGCCCTTGCTGTCTCTGCCTGGCCGGTTCCCCTTTTCCACTGGGATTCTCTGCCTCTAACCCTGTTACGGGGCTGAGTCACTGGCTTGCTGGGGCTCTCTCGCCGTCCCTGGGGGGTGCGTCA
>NC_060181.1:99544945-99564029 GCF_021184085.1 Oncorhynchus gorbuscha | reverse complement strand
AAATGGAAAAAGGTCGACTGCACCTTCTTCAGGGATTCATCGGCACTTGTGAACTCAATTCTCTGTGTTCCAATTTTTTTTCAGGACTTTTATTTCCATGACTGATCAAAACTCAGCAAATGTATGATGCAGACATATTGTGAGCAATATGTTTGGAACAGCAAATTACAATTCAATCGGTATAGAGTCGTGAGAATCACAATATATATCGTATCGCCACCAAAGTATCGTGACAATATTGCATTGTTAGGTCCCTAGCGATTCCCAGTCGTACTGTGTAACATACCTAGTACACTAGACAATATTGTGTCTACTTGACTACACTATCTATTACCCTATTTGGTCTACACTGAGTTTACAGAACATTAGGAACACCTGCTCTTTCCATGACATAGACTGACCAGGTGAATTCAGGTGAAAGCTATGATCCCTTGTTGATGTCACTTGTTAAATCCACTTCAATAAGTGTAGATGAAGAGGAGGAGACAGGTTAAAGAATGATTTTTAAGCCTTGAGACAATTAAGACATGGGTTGTGTATGTGTGCCATTCAGAGAGTGAATAATATAATAAATGCCATTTAGCAGACGCTTTTATCCAAAGCGACTTACAGTCATGTGTGCATACATTCTACGTATGGGTGGTCTCGGGGATCGAACCCACTACCCTGGCGTAACAAGCGCCATGCTCTACCAACTGAGCTACAGTCGGAGGCAAATGAATGGGCAAGACAAAAGATTTAAGTGCCTTTTAACAGGGTATAGTAGGTGCCAGGCACACCAGTTTGTGTCAAGAACTGCAAAGCTGGTGTGTTTTTCACACTCAACAGTTTCCTGTGTGTATCAAGAATGGTCCACCACCCAAAGGACATCCTGCCAACTTGACACAAATGTATGTTTTGTGATCTTATTTGACCTGTTATTCAGTGTGTGTGTCAGATCACTGACACCTACACTATAATCAGAACACTGAGCATGAGAATTACCATTCGGGTAGTATTCTTGTATATTTGTTGCTTCAGCAAGTCTATATGTAAAATATGTGTTTAGAATAGTGATAGTCCCCAAATTAGAAATGTGACTTAATATCATTGTGATTCATTTTGATACAGATGGCAACAATGCCAAATAAAAACTTTCAAGAGTTTAACACAAATTATCTGATTTTATTTAGTTAAATATCAATTCAATTAAGTTTTAAATAATTATAAATGATTTATGAACAAACAGCTAATTTTAAGTCTAGATGGTACTTTATCTTATAAGGTAGTCATTTTCATATAACAGTTGATTAAACTATTTACTAGAGTAAATATTAAGAACCGCTAAAACAGATCTACAGTGCATAACAACGACAAAGAGTTGTGTTGAAGTCCTCTGCATATTTCTAGAAATAACCAAACATGAAATGGAACTCATGTACAGTAACGTGGAAGAATCTCAGGATGCATCCAAATGGCGCCCTATTGCCCTAGAACACTACATGGCCCTGGGCAAAAGTAGTGCACTATATAGGGAATAGGGTGCCATTTGAAGCATACACTAAGTTTTACAGTAAGATGTGCTAGAAGTTAAAGGAGAAAGGGAAGGAGTCCCCAGCCCCTGATCCTTTCTCTCTGCTGGTTGACGGTTGACCAGGACTCTTAGAGCTGAAGGGGAACTCAAATCCATCTTCTGACTTCTCCGACTCTGGCCGGGCAAACAGGAAGCCTTCAACAACATACATATTGCTATTACACAGAGGAAGAATCACATCAGGGGCTGTATTTATAAAATGTATAGGATCAGTTTCCCCCTGTCCATTCATTTTTCATTTTAAAGGCAAAACTGATCCTAGATCAGCACTCCAACTAAAAAAGAATCACTTTTGAAAAGTATAATTTATTAATAGCAGACAGAATTTCCCACCTGATGGCGATCTGGATCCTGACGGTTTCTAAGATGACAAAAATAAAAAGGTAATAAATTAGCCAAGTTCCACATTATGTCTGATACTGACACGACAGAGAATAACATTTAACAGAACATATAATGGTACCTTTTCACTGCTGAAATATGAGCTGCTGAAGGGGAAAGGAGGCTCCTACAATGAAACACAATATTAGAGTTTAATATAAAGAGTTATTGATGGATGGGTCATCATTGTAAAAAGTGTTTTTGATGTTCCCTCACTTCCTCCTGGCCTGAGCCCAGTCCAAAGCCACAGTGGAAGCCAGAGAAGTCGGGGGTGGTGGGGCTAGGAGCTGAGCTCATGGAGAACAGGAAGCCTGGGGATTTCACTGTGGATCCGTCTAGCTGACTAGGTGACCCACTGTGGCTACTGCTGGAGATATTATATAAGACTTATTCATATACATAAGTAAGTAAGCATTTATATACGACTGGGAGGTCTGCATCTCAAATGGCACCCTTTCCCCTCCATACAGTCGTGTCCAAAAGTTTTGAGAATGACACAAATATTAATTTTCACAAAGTTTGCTGCTTCAGTGTCTTTAGATATTTTTGTTAGATGTTACTATGGAACACTGAAGTATAATTACAAGCATTTCATAAGTGTCAAAGGCTTTTATTGGCAATTACATGAAGTTGATGCAAAGAGTCAATATTTGCAGTGTTGACCCTTCTTTTTCAAGACCTCTGTAATCCGCCCTGGCATGCTGTCAATTAACTTCTGGGCCACATCCTGACTGATGGCAGCCCATTCTTGCATAATCAGTGCTTGGAGTTTGTCAGAATTTGTGGGTTTTTGTTTGTCCACCCGCCTTTTGAGGATTGACCACAAGTTCTCAATGGGATTAAGGTCTGGGGAGTTTCCTGGCCATGGACCCAAAATGTCAATGTTTTGTTCTCCGAGCCACTTACCGTAATTTCTGGACTATTAAGCGCACCTGAATATAAACCGCACCCACTGAATTATTTAAAAATGATTTTGTACATAAATAAGCCGCACATGTCTATAAGCCGCAGGTGCCTACCGGTACATTGAAACAAATTAACTTTACACAGCCTTTAAACGAAACACAGCTTGTAACAAAAATAAATATGCTTTAACGAAACACGGCTTGCAAAAAAAATTAAACAGTAACCTACCAAGAAAGTCATTGGTCACTATCTTCCTCCTCCTGTGCACTGAAACCACTGAAGTCATCTCCTTCGGTGTCGGAGTTGAATAGCCTCAGAATTGCTTCATCGCTGCCCTCTTCAACACGCAGCAGCCTTTTGAAATCCCGTTGATGATAGTGGATTTTTTGACAATGCTCCACGCTGTCAGCAGCTCTATTTCCTTTTCCAACAGCCAGATCGATCACCTTCAACTTGAAAGCTGCATCATATCCGTGTCTTTGCCATGATGAGGGTGACAAAATGACTACCGTAATCAGAATGATGGGAAGTTTGAGAAAAAAATCCATAAATTAGCCGCGTCATTGTATAAACCCGCGAGGTTCAAAGCGTGGGAAAAAAGTAGCGGCTTATAGTCGGGAAATTACAGTAGTTATCACTTTTGCATTATGTCAAGGTGCTCCATCATGCTGGAAAAGGCATTGTTTGTAACCAAACTGTTCCTGGATGGTTGGGAGAAGTTGCTCTTGGAGGATGTGTTGGTACCATTCTTTATTCATGACTGTGTTTTTAGGCAAAATTGTGAGTGAGCCCACTCCCTTGGCTGAGAAGCAACCCCACACATGAATGGTCTCAGGATGCTTTACTGTTGGCATGACACAGGACTGATGTTAGCTCTCAACTTGTCTTCTCCGGACAAGCTTTTTTCCAGATGCCCCAAACAATCGGAAAGGGGATTCATCAGAGAAAATGACTTTACCCCAGTCCTCAGCAGTCCAATCCCTATACCTTTTGCAGAATATCAGTCTGTCCCTGATGTTTTTCATGGAGAAAAGTGGCTTCTTTGCTGCCCTTCTTGACATCAGTCCATCCTCCAAAAGTCTTCACTCCACTGTGCGTGCAGATGCACTCACACCTGCCTGCTGCCATTCCTGAGCAAGCTCTGTACTGGTGGTGCCCCGATCCCGCAGCTGAATCAACTTTAGGAGACGGCCCTGGCGCTGGCTGGACTTTCTTGGGTGCACTGAAGCCTTCTTCACAACAATTGATCCGCTCTCCTTGAAGTTCTTGATGATCCTATAAATCACATATGTCAGAGTCAAGGCCCGCGGGCCACATCCGGCCCGCGAGAAGGTTTTTACGGCCCCTGGGATGATCTTGATTTGTTATTAGAACCGGCCCGCAGACCGCAGCAAGCCGGCAGCCCGCAGATCTTTTACACGCACCAATACTACATTTCCCACAATGCAACGGTGACGCACCGAGCAGTAGGCTGCTTCATTTCAATATTTATTGGCACAGCAGTTGTCAGCATCACAGTAAAATTAACTTTCAGATACCCATCAAAAATGGCAAAACGGAAGGTGGACACTGAGAACCGGGGGTTTCAAACAAGGTGGGAGTCGGAGTATTTGTTCACGGAGGTAGCTGGAAAACCTGTGTGTCTTCTGTGTGGAGAAAGTGTGGCGGTACTGAAAGAGTATAATCTGAGACGACATTATGAAACGAAACACGCGGACAAAAACAAGAATATGGACATGGAACAAAGGCTACAAAAGGCAGAGGAATTAAAACGAGGCCTCAAATCTCGACAGGCTCTGTTCAAAAAAGCCAAATCACAAGGCCAGGCTGCTGTCAAGGCCAGTTTTATTTTGGCAGAAGAGATCGCTAAATCAGCCCGGCCATTTACGGAGGGGATTTCATCAAAAACTGCATGATTAAAGTTTGTGACGAAGTTTGCCCAGAAAAAAGGCAACTCTTTTTAAATGTGAGTCTGAGCAGAAACACCATTGCCGAGAGAGTAGACCAGTTGTCCATCAATCTAAAAGAGCAGCTTGTGAAAAAGGGAAAAGATTTCATTGCATATTCCTTGGCTGTGGATGAGAGCACCGACATTTCTGACATTGCCCAGTTGTCAATTTTCATCCGCGGAGTGGACTCCAGCCTAAGCGTGACAGAGGAGTTTTTGGCTTTACGTCCTATGCATGGCACAACTACGGGGCATGATTTGTATGAAGAGGTGTCAAGATGTGTAAATGAGATGGAGCTGCCTTGGGAAAAACTTGTGGGTTTGACAACCGACGGAGCACCTGCGATGTGTGGACACAGGAGCGGACTGGTGGCGAAGATACGGGAAAAGATGCAAGAGGAAAACGCGACAGGTGAGCTGACAGCTTATCATTGTATCATACACCAGGAAGCGTTGTGCGGTAAAGCCTTGAAAATGGAGCATGTAATGAGCATCATCACGCGCACAGTTAACTTTATCAGAGCCAAAGGTTTGAATCACCGCCAGTTCAAGGCATTTCTGACGGAGTTAGAAACGGAGCATGGTGATTTGCCTTATCACACAGAGGTGCGATGGCTAAGCCAGGGAAAGGTGCTTCAAAGATGTTTCGAGCTTCGTGAGGAGATTTGTCTGTTCTTGGACAGCAAAGGGAAAGACACAACACAACTCCGAGACTAAATGTTTCTGTGTGAAATGGCTTTTCTGTGTGACATTACGAGTCATCTGAATGCAATGAACTTGCAGCTGCAGGGTCGGGATCGTGTCATCTCTGATATGTACAGTACAGTGAAGGCATTTAAAACCAAGTTGAGTGGATGATAGAAAATTGCTATTATTGTTTTTTTCTTTGAAGTAAATTTAGCCCACTTTTGCTAAAATAGAAAATATAGGCTACTGATGGTGCCTTGAATACCGGTTTCTTTCATTTAATGTTCATGTTATGGGGATTTTTATATAAAGGAAATTTGTCTTTTGTGTCTGTTGAAAATGAAAGATTACTGACAGAGCCATAAGAAAATATTGCTTTATTTATCTGATCATATTGGAATATATTTGTTAGGTTTTCAGTAGGTTCAATTAGGTTCACTAGACTATATGCGTCATTTAAAAATTTTTCAATGAACATTCGAACAGTCCGGCCCTCGGCTTGTAGCTAAATTTTTTATTTGGCCCTCCGTCCATTTGACTTTGACACCCCTGCTATAAATGGTTGATTTAGGTGCAATCTTACTGGCAGCAATAATGACTGCACGTGTTTCCTTGCAGGTAACCATGGATGACAGAGGAAGAACAATTATTCTAAGCACCACCCTTCTTTTGAAGCTTCCAGTTTGTTATTCAAACTCAACCAGCATGACAGAGTGATCTCCAGCCTTGTCCTCGTCAACACTCACACCTGTGTTAACGAGAGAAATGGTGTCAGCTGGTGTCAGCTGGTCCTTTTGTGGCAGGGCTGAAATGCAGTGGAATTTATTTTTTGGGAGATTCAGTTTATTTACATGGCAAAGAGGATTTTGCAATTAATTGCAATTCATCTGATCACTCTTCATAACATTCTGGAGTATATGCAAATTGCCATCATACAAACTGAGGCAGCAGACTCAAAAATGTATATTTGTGTCATTCTCAAAACTTTTAGCCATGACTGTAGTGTACTACTTTTCAGCAGAGCCCAGGGTGCACTACTTTTGACCTGGGCCCTGGGTGCCATCTCAGACCCAGCCTAGGATAACATCTGTTTTAACTATGAATGTCTTACTTCAGGGAGAAGGTTGGGGTGCTGGACACAGCTTTCATTCTAGCAGGAGTCTGAGGAGAGAATGCTGCTCCCATCCCTTCATTCTCCTCCGCCTCAGTAATGAGGGGTGTAGGCTGTTCGTCTCCTCCCTCAGTCCCCCTCTCCTTCACCTCCTCCATCCCCACTGTACTGGAGGTGTTCAGACTCTCCTTCTATAAAGAGTCAAACAGATGTTACATAGCATATTTACATTCGGAAAGTATTCAGACCCCGTCACTTTTTTTAACGTTATAACCTTATTCTAAAATAGATTAAATCCTTTTCCCCTCTCATCAATCTACACACAATACCCCATAATGACAAAGCAAAAAACTGTTTTTTTGAAATGTTTGCGAATTTATTACAAAAAAAAAAAAAATGAAATATCACAAGTCTTCTTGGGTATGACATTACAAGCTTGGCACACCTGTATTTGTGGAGATTCTCCCATTCTTCTCTACAGATCCTCTCAAGCTCTGTCAGGTTGGATGGGGAGCATTGCTACACAGCTATTTTCAGGACTCTCCAGAGATGTTTGATTGGCTTTAAGTCCGGGCTGTGGCTGGGCCACTCATGGACACTCAGAGACTTGTCCTGAAGCCACTCCTCCGTTGTCTTGGCTGTGTGTTTAGTGTCGTTGACCTGTTGAAACGTGAAATTTTGCCTCATTCTGAGATCCTGAGGGCTCTGGAGCAGGTTTTCATCAAGAATCTCTCTGTACTTTGCTCAGTTCATCTTTCCCTCAAGCCTGACTAGTCTGCCTGCCACTGAAAAACATTCCCACAGCATGATGCTGCCACCACCATGCTTCACAGTAGGGATGGTGCCAGGTTTCCTCCCGACGTGACACTTGTCTTTCAGGCCAAAGAGTTCAATCTTGGTTTCATCAGATGAGAGAATGTTGTTTCTCATGGTCTGAGAGTCCATTAGGTGACTTTTGGCAAACTCTAAACGGGCTGTCATGTGCCTTTTACTGAGAAGTGTCTTCTATCTGGTCACTCTAGTATAAAGGCCTGATTGGTGGAGTGCTGCAGAGATGGTTGTCCTTCTGGAAAGTTCATCCCATCTCCAATGAGGAACTCTAGAGCTCTGTCAGAGTGACCATTAGGTTCTTGGTCAGCTCCATGTCCAAGGCCCTTCTCCTCTGATTGCTCAGTTTGGCTGGACGGACAGCTCTAGGTGGTTCCAAACGTCTTCCTTTTAAGTATGATGGAGGCCACTGTGTTCCTGGAGACCTGCAATGCTGCAGAAATGTTTTGGTACCCTTCCCCATATCTGTGCTTCGACACAATCCTGTCTCCGAGCTCTACGGACAATTCCTTTGACCTCATGGCTTGGTTTTTGCTCTGACATGCACTATCAACTGTGGAACCTTATATAGACAGGTGTATGTCTTTCCAAATAATGTCCAATCAATTTCATTTAAGTTCAAGGATGATCAATGGAAACAGGATGGACCTGAGCTCAATTTCGATAAATAAGGTATTTCTGTTTTTCATTTTTAATAGATTAGAAAACATTTCTAAAAACCTGCTTTTGCTTTGTCATTATGGGGTAGTGTGTGTATATTGATGAGGAAAACATTAAATTTAATCCATTTTAGAACAAGGCTGTAAGGTTACAAAATGTGGAAAAAGTGAAGGGGTCTGAATACTTTCAGAATGCTCTGTATAACAAGAGCATTACGTGGCCTCCTAAATGACACCCTATTCCTTACATAGTGCACTACTTTTAACCAGAGCCTTGGGCACTGATCAAAAGTAGTGCAGAGTACACTTTAAGGGAATAGGGAGCCATTTGGGACGCACAACTGTATGCCGTATATAACAGAATCATGAATCTACAGCACAGTACTTCATCAGTGTCCTGTCACTGAATAGGTCTGTGTCCATGTTCTCTTCTAACTGATGCTGATGTTACTTGGAGTGTGATTTTACAGCAGTACCACATTGTTGAATACTGATATTATTATATTCTAATAATAAAGAGCAGACCTGTTCCTCTAGTAAACTTCCCTCCTCCTGGTCTGAAGCGTGTATTCCATCTGGAGGACGGATTTAAAACATTTTACCACCAGAATCAATTTAAACTGGAAATGGGCCCACAAAGTGAAAGCCCAGAAATGAAGCATTCAAGATCCTACCCATTGAAGATCCTAACCATTGAAGATCCTAACCATTGAAGATCCTACCCATTGAAGATCCTAACCACTGAAGATCCTAACCATTGAAGATCCTAACCACTGAAGATCCTAACCATTGAAGATCCTAACCATTGAAGATCCTAACCATTGAAGATCCTACCCATTGCCTCTGGGTATGACCACAGGTCACAGTGTGTGTCTCCTTGTGATGGAGGGTGAGCAACGGTCTTCTCTAGATGCTCTTCAATTCCCTCTCCGTGTTTCTCATGGCCATCCTGCAAAAGGACAAGAGGAAGATGACTGACCACTCTTGTCTAGACTGAACTGAGTCCCAGCATCCAGGCTAAAGATACCTTAGGCTTGGAAAGATGGGAGGAGGAGAGAGCTACCTGGGAGAGATAGGAGGAGAAATATATACCTGGGAGAGATAGGAGGTTGGAGAAATGGAGGGAGGAAAAAGATAGATACCTGGGAGAGATGGGAGGAGGATGAGAGGGATAGATACCTGGGAGAGATAGGAGGAAGATGAGAGAGATAGATACCTGGGAGAGATAGGAGGAGGAGAGAGATAGATACCTGGGAGAGATGGGAGGAGGAGAGAGATAGATACCTGGGAGAGATAGGTGGAGGAGAGAGATAGCTACCTGGGAGAGATAGGAGGAGAGATATATACCTGGGAGAGATAGGAGGTTGGGGAAATGGAGGGAGGAAAAAGATAGATACCTGGGAGAGATAGGAGGAGGAGAGAGATAGCTACCTGGGAGAGATAGGAGGAGAGATATATACCTGGGAGAGATAGGAGGTTGGAGAAATTGAGGGAGGAAAAAGATAGATACCTGGGAGAGATAGGAGTAGAGAGATAGCTACCTGGGAGAGATAGGAGGAGAGATATATACCTGGGAGAGATAGGAGGTTGGAGAAATGGAGGGAGGAAAAAGATAGATACCTGGGGGCGATAGGAGGAGGAGAGAGATAGCTACCTGGGAGAGATAGGAGGAGAGATATATACCTGGGAGAGATAGGAGGTTGGAGAAATGGAGGGAGGAAAAAGATAGATACCTGGGAGAGATGGGAGGAGGATGAGAGAGATAGATACCTGGGAGAGATAGGTGGAGGAGAGAGATAGCTACCTGGGAGAGATAGGAGGAGAGATATATACCTGGGAGAGATAGGAGGTTGGGGAAATGGAGGGAGGAAAAAGATAGATACCTGGGAGAGATAGGAGGAGGAGAGAGATAGCTACCTGGGAGAGATAGGAGGAGAGATATATACCTGGGAGAGATAGGAGGTTGGAGAAATGGAGGGAGGAAAAAGATAGATACCTGGGAGAGATAGGAGGAGAGAGATAGCTACCTGGGAGAGATAGGAGGAGAGATATATACCTGGGAGAGATAGGAGGTTGGAGAAATTGAGGGAGGAAAAAGATAGATACCTGGGAGAGATAGGAGTAGAGAGATAGCTACCTGGGAGAGATAGGAGGAGAGATATATACCTGGGAGAGATAGGAGGTTGGAAAAATGGAGGTAGGAAAAAGATAGATACCTGGGAGAGATAGGAGGAGGAGAGAGATAGCTACCTGGGAGAGATAGGAGAGATATATACCTGGGAGAGATAGGAGGTTGGAGAAATGGAGGGAGGAAAAAGATAGATACCTGGGAGAGATAGGAGGAGAGAGATAGCTACCTGGGAGAGATAGGAGGAGAGATATATACCTGGGAGAGATAGGAGGTTGGAGAAATGGAGGGAGGAAAAAGATAGATACCTGGGAGAGATGGGAGGAGGATGAGAGAGATAGATACCTGGGAGAGATAGGAGAGATATATACCTGGGAGAGATAGGAGGTTGGAGAAATGGAGGGAGGAAAAAGATAGATACCTGGGAGAGATGGGAGGAGGATGAGAGGGATAGATACCTGGGAGAGATAGGAGGAAGATGAGAGAGATAGATACCTGGGAGAGATAGGTGGAGGAGAGAGATAGATATATATATACCTGGGAAACATGGAGGAGGAGATGTCTAGTGGAGACTGATGGTCATCCTCAGTCTGAGCCGATGACTGTCTGTGAGACTCTGCTGCCGTCAATAGACCAGAGATGCTGAACAGAAAAGTTGAGAACTGCTCACCTTATCTGACACTCTTAGAGAGGCAATAAGGACACTCCTGACCTATAAAACCACTCATCAAAATCTAGAACTGACCCTTAACTTAACCCTAACCAATTCTGAAATTAAATATCTGGGGTGAGCTCTTTTACCATATGCTACTCCAAATATTGCAATACCTGATATAATCATTTTGGGCTGGTAATGACTATATCATTCCAGACTACAATAGTTAATATTTTATACGATATTATAATCACATTCTCATTAAATAATCTTTGTGTGGTGAAAAAATAAGGCTTAGTTAATTTATTTAGACTTCATTTACCGTATTGATACAGCCTAACAATTAAAACTGTTCAAATAAAGTATGGTCTTGAACATCACAATATACCTTCTTGCACTTCCTGACATATTGTCAATGTCAAATATCACGATATTCAATTTCATCATATATCGGCTCAACCCTAATCGTTTTGCATGTCAGTGAGTTTCGGTTGACATTAACCGTTCAAAAGGATACCTTTCCAATGGGTTTTCGATGGACAATGTCTGACCTGAGGGAAGAAAGAAATAAGCTTTTTCTTCTTTGTACTGTACATCAAACCAAAGACACAGGATATTCAGTGGACTAAAACGTGTTAGTTACCTAGTAGGGGATATTGGTTACCATTTGGTTACCGAGTACAGTGTTTCTGACTTGCCTAGTTAAATACATTTAAAAAATCCAGTTTCCCAACTCCAGTCCTCCGGTACAGCCAGCAGCACACCGGGCAAAGTCACCTGATTGTGGTTTGGGGAGGCAGGTAGCCTAGTGGTTAGAGCATTGGGCCAGTGACCGAAAGGTTGCAAGATCGAATGCCCAATCTGACAGGGTAAAAATCTGTCCTTCTACCCCTGAACAAGGCAGTTAACCCACTGTTCCTAGGCCGTCATTGTAAATAAGAATTTGTTCTTAACTGACTTGCTTAGTTAAATAAAGATGAAATATAGTAATCCAGGGCTTGATGACTGGTTGACAAGTTGAGTCAGGTGTGTTTACTGTAAGGAATCATAGTCCCAGTAGTTACCTAGTAGATCGTGCAGAGCCTTCTCTTTGGCTGTTATCTGATCCTCACAAACTTTAATCCTGCTTTCCAGCTCTTCTTTTCCTGACTGAATCATCAGCAACTGCTTGGCCAGAGGGTTCTGGCAGTAACTCTCTTTGTGCTGCTGGAAAACCTTCCTGTAGCGCTCTATTCTCTCCTGGTACACTTTCCTACAGCAGACACATTGGAGGCTTAAGTATAACTGATTCAGTGTTACGGGTTGTCTAATAATTCGGTGCTTTTTCACTGTAAATGACCATGATGTAAATGTCAAGACAAAATATAGGCCTACATGTCTTGATTACAGTTGTCTCGTCTCCTCTCCAATTCAGCCTGCAGCGTCTTCTCATACTGCAGCAGGAGGCCGTTAGTTCCCTTTAGACTGCAAGAGAGGGGGTACAATGATACAAGAATTCACAGCAGGGCCTGCATTCACAAAGTGTCTCAGAGAGCTGTCCAGGATTACGTCCCCCCGTCTATATAATGATATTCATTATCATCTACTGTAAAGGGCAAAACTGGTCCTAGATCAGCATTCCTACTCTGATATGTTTTGTGAATGCAATCCAAAGCTAGGGGCAGACCTGGCTGTAAATGGGTCTTTCTATATACTAGGGTACCAAACTACACTACATGCCTGGCTGTACATGGATCTTTATATAAACTAGAGTACCAACCTACACTACAGGCCTGGCTGTACATGGGTCTTTCTATAAACTAGGGTACCAACCTACACTACATGACCAGAAGTATGTGGACACCTGCTCGTTGAACATCTAATTCCATTCAGCCAAAAGAGCATTAGTGAGGTCGGGCACTGATGTTGGGCGGTTAGGCCTGGCTTACAGTCGGCATTCCAAATCATCCCAAAGGTGTTTGATGGGGTTGAGGTCAGGGCTCTGTGCAGGCAAGTCAAGTTCTTCCACACGGATCTTGACAAACCATTTATGTATGGACCTTGCTTTAGCGGTGGAATTGTCATGCTGAAACAGGAAAGGGCCTTCCCAAAACTGTTGCTACAAATTTGGAAGCACAGTCTAGAATATAATGATATGCTGTAGCATTAAGATTTCCCTCCACTGGAACTAAGAGACTAAACCCAAACCATGAAAAAGAGCCACAAACCATTATTCCTCCTCCATCTAACTTTACAGTTGCCAATATGCATTGGGGCAGGTAGCGTTCTCCTGGCATCCGGCAAACCCAGATTTGTCCGTCGGACTGCCAGATAGTAAAGCGTGATTCATCACTCCAGAGAACACGTTTCCACTGCTCCAGAGTCCAATGGCGACAAGCTTTACACCACTCCACACGATACTTGGCATTGAGCATGGTGATCTTAGGCTTGTGTGTGGCTGCTTGTCCACGGAAACCCATTTCATGAAGCTCCTAACGAACAGTTATTGTGCTGACGTTGCTTCCAGAGGCAGTTGGGAACTTGGTAGTGAGTGTTGCAACTGAGGACAGACGATTTTTATGCGCTACGTGCTTCAGCACTCAGCGGTCCCGTTCTGTGAGCTTTTATGGCCTACCAGCCAAGACAACACAGGAGTGGGTTCGGGAACAAGTCTCAATGTCCTTGAGTGGCCCAGACAGAGCCTGGACTTGAACCCGATCGAACATCTCTGGAGAGACCTGAAAATGGCTGCTCAACAACGCTCCCCATCCAACCTGATAGAGCTTGAGAGGATCTGCAGAGAAGAATGGGAGAAACTCCCCAAATACAGGTGTGCCAAGCTTGTAGTGTCATACCCAAGAAGACTTGAGGCTGTAAAGCTGCCAAAGGTGCATCAACAAAGTACTGAGTAAAGAGTTTGAATACTTATGTAAATGTGATATTTCCGTTTTGTACATTTGTATTAATTTGCATAAAATTCTAAAAACCTGTTTTTGTTTTTTCATGATTGGTATTGTATGCAGATTAATGAGGGGAAACAATTATTTAATACATTTTAGAATAAGGCTGTACCGTAACGAAATGTGGAAAATTCAAGGGGTCTGAATACTTCCCGAATGTCGCCACTTGCTTCAATTGAAAGGTCCTACCTTCTACTGAGGGGGAGGGGATTCTATATCCTTATTCTTAAAGTGGTAATGGTCCTACCTTCTATTGAGGGGGCTCTATATCCTTATTCTTAAAGTGGTAATGGTCTACCTTCTATTGGGGGGAGGGGTTCTATATCCTTATTCTTAAAGTGGTAATGGTCCTACCTTCTATTGAGGGGGCTTATATCCTTATTCTTAAAGTGGTATTCTACCTAAGGGGAGGGGATTCTATATCCTTAAAGTGGTAATGGTCTACCTTCTATTGAGGGGGAGGGGGTTCTATATCCTTATTCTTAAAGTGGTAATGGTCTACCTTCTATTGAGGGGGTTCTATATCCTTATTCTTAAAGTGGTAATGATCCTGCCTTCTATTGCGGGGGAGGGGGTTCTATATCCTTATTCTTAAAGTGGTAATGGTCCTACCTTCTATTGAGGGGCTCTATATCCTTATTCTTAAAGTGGTAATGGTCTACCTTCTATTGAGGGGAGGGGCTCTATATCCTTATTCTTCTATTGAGGGGAGGGGCTCTATATCCTTATCCTTAAAGTGGTAATGGTCTACCTTCTATTGAGGGGTTCTATATCCTTATTCTTAAAGTGGTAATGGTCCTACCTTCTATTGAGGGGGCTCTATATCCTTATTCTTAAAGTGGTAATGGTCCTACCTTCTATTGAGGGGGTTCTATATCCTTATTCTTAAAGTGGTAATGATCCTGCCTTCTATTGAGGGGAGGGGGCTCTATATCCTTATTCTTAAAGTGGTAATGGTCTACCTTCTATTGAGGGGGGGGGCTCTATATCCTTATTCTTCTATTGAGGGGAGGGGGCTCTATATCCTTATTCTTAAAGTGGTAATGGTCTACCTTCTATTGGAGGGGGAGGGGGTTCTATATCCTTAAAGTGGTAATGGCCTACCTTCTATTGAGGGGGAGGGGGTTCTATATCCTTAAAGTGGTAATGACCTACCTTATATTGAGGGGGAGGGGATTCTATATCCTTAAAGTGGTAATGGTCTACCTTCTATTGAGGGGATTCTATATCCTTATTCTTAAAGTGGTAATGGTCCTACCTTCTATTGAGGGGGCTCTATATCCTTATTCTTAAAGTGGTAATGGTCTACCTTCTATTGAGGGGAGGGGATTCTTAAAGTGGTAATGGTCTACCTTCTATTGCGGGGGAGGGGTTCTATATCCTTATTCTTAAAGTGGTAATGGTCTACCTTCTATTGAGGGGAGGGGATTCTATATCCTTAAAGTGGTAATGGTCTACCTTCTATTGAGGGGAGGGGGTTCTATATCCTTATTCTTAAAGTGGTAATGGTCCTATTCTATTGAGGGGGCTCTATATCCTTATTCTTAAAGTGGTAATGGTCTACCTTCTATTGAGGGGGAGGGGATTCTATATCCTTAAAGTGGTAATGGTCCTACCTTCTATTGAGGGGGAGGGGTTCTATATCCTTATTCTTAAAGTGGTAATGGTCTACCTTCTATTGAGGGGAGGGGGCTCTATATCCTTATTCTTAAAGTGGTAATGGTCTACCTTCTATTGGGGGAGGGGGTTCTATATCCTTATTCTTAAAGTGGTAATGGTCCTACCTTCTATTGAGGGGCTCTATATCCTTATTCTTAAAGTGGTAATGGTCTACCTTCTATTGAGGGGGGGGATTCTATATCCTTAAAGTGGTAATGGTCTACCTTCTATTGGGGGGAGGGGGTTCTATATCCTTATTCTTAAAGTGGTAATGGTCTACCTTCTATTGAGGGGTTCTATATCCTTATTCTTAAAGTGGTAATGATCCTGCCTTCTATTGCGGGGGAGGGGGTTCTATATCCTTATTCTTAAAGTGGTAATGGTCCTACCTTCTATTGAGGGGGCTCTATATCCTTATTCTTAAAGTGGTAATGGTCTACCTTCTATTGAGGGGAGGGGCCTTATCCTTATTCTTCTATTGAGGGGAGGGGCTCTATATCCTTATCCTTAAAGTGGTAATGGTCTACCTTCTATTGCGGGGGAGGGGTTCTATATCCTTATTCTTAAAGTGGTAATGGTCTACCTTCTATTGAGGGGGGGGTTCTATATCCTTATTCTTAAAGTGGCAATGATCCTACCTTCTATTGAGGGAGGGGTTCTATATCCTTATTCTTAAAGTGGTAATGGTCCTACCTTCTATTGAGGGGCTCTATATCCTTATTCTTAAAGTGGTAATGGTCTACCTTCTATTGAGGGGAGGGGGCTCTATATCCTTATTCTTCTATTGAGGGGAGGGGGCTCTATATCCTTATCCTTAAAGTGGTAATGGTCTACCTTCTATTGCGGGGAGGGGGTTCTATATCCTTATTCTTAAAGTGGTAATGGTCCTACCTTCTATTGAGGGGGCTCTATATCCTTATTCTTAAAGTGGTAATGGTCCTACCTTCTATTGAGGGGTTCTATATCCTTATTCTTAAAGTGGTAATGATCCTGCCTTCTATTGAGGGGAGGGGGCTCTATATCCTTATTCTAAAAGTGGTAATGGTCTACCTTCTATTGAGGGGAGGGGGCTCTATATCCTTATTCTTCTATTGAGGGGAGGGCTCTATATCCTTATTCTTAAAGTGGTAATGGTCTACCTTCTGTGGAGGGGAGGGGTTCTATATCCTTAAAGTGGTAATGGCCTACCTTCTATTGAGGGGAGGGGGTTCTATATCCTTAAAGTGGTAATGACCTACCTTCTATTGAGGGGAGGGGGTTCTATATCCTTAAAGTGGTAATGGTCTACCTTCTATTGAGGGGATTCTATATCCTTATTCTTAAAGTGGTAATGGTCCTACCTTCTATTGAGGGGCTCTATATCCTTATTCTTAAAGTGGTAATGGTCTACCTTCTATTGAGGGGAGGGGATTCTATATCCTTAAAGTGGTAATGGTCTACCTTCTATTGCGGGGGAGGGGTTCTATATCCTTATTCTTAAAGTGGTAATGGTCTACCTTCTATTGAGGGGAGGGGATTCTATATCCTTAAAGTGGTAATGGTCTACCTTCTATTGGGGGAGGGGGTTCTATATCCTTATTCTTAAAGTGGTAATGGTCCTACCTTCTATTGAGGGGGCTCTATATCCTTATTCTTAAAGTGGTAATGGTCTACCTTCTATTGAGGGGGAGGGGATTCTATATCCTTAAAGTGGTAATGGTCTACCTTCTATTGCGGGGGAGGGGGTTCTATATCCTTATTCTTAAAGTGGTAATGGTCTACCTTCTATTGAGGGGTTCTATATCCTTATTCTTAAAGTGGTAATGATCCTGCCTTCTATTGCGGGGAGGGGTTCTATATCCTTATTCTTAAAGTGGTAATGGTCCTACCTTCTATTGAGGGGGCTCTATATCCTTATTCTTAAAGTGGTAATGGTCTACCTTCTATTGAGGGGGAGGGGCTCTATATCCTTATTCTTCTATTGAGGGGAGGGGGCTCTATATCCTTATCCTTAAAGTGGTAATGGTCTACCTTCTATTGCGGGGGAGGGGTTCTATATCCTTATTCTTAAAGTGGTAATGGTCTACCTTCTATTGAGGGGGTTCTATATCCTTATTCTTAAAGTGGCAATGATCCTGCCTTCTATTGCGGGGGGGGGTTCTATATCCTTATTCTTAAAGTGGTAATGGTCCTACCTTCTATTGAGGGGGCTCTATATCCTTATTCTTAAAGTGGTAATGGTCTACCTTCTATTGAGGGGGGAGGGGGCTCTATATCCTTATCCTTAAAGTGGTAATGGTCTACCTTCTATTGCGGGGGAGGGGGTTCTATATCCTTATTCTTAAAGTGGTAATGGTCCTACCTTCTATTGAGGGGGCTCTATATCCTTATTCTTAAAGTGGTAATGGTCCTACCTTCTATTGAGGGGGTTCTATATCCTTATTCTTAAAGTGGTAATGATCCTGCCTTCTATTGAGGGGGAGGGGGCTCTATATCCTTATTCTAAAAGTGGTAATGGTCTACCTTCTATTGAGGGGAGGGGCTCTATATCCTTATTCTTCTATTGAGGGGAGGGGCTCTATATCCTTATTCTTAAAGTGGTAATGGTCTACCTTCTGTGGAGGGGAGGGGGTTCTATATCCTTAAAGTGGTAATGGCCTACCTTCTATTGAGGGGAGGGGTTCTATATCCTTAAAGTGGTAATGACCTACCTTATATTGAGGGGGAGGGGATTCTATATCCTTAAAGTGGTAATGGTCTACCTTCTATTGAGGGGATTCTATATCCTTATTCTTAAAGTGGTAATGGTCCTACCTTCTATTGAGGGGGCTCTATATCCTTATTCTTAAAGTGGTAATGGTCTACCTTCTATTGAGGGGGAGGGGATTCTATATCCTTAAAGTGGTAATGGTCTACCTTCTATTGCGGGGGAGGGGGTTCTATATCCTTATTCTTAAAGTGGTAATGGTCTACCTTCTATTGAGGGGGAGGGGATTCTATATCCTTAAAGTGGTAATGGTCTACCTTCTATTGCGGGGGAGGGGTTCTATATCCTTATTCTTAAAGTGGTAATGGTCCTACCTTCTATTGAGGGGGCTCTATATCCTTATTCTTAAAGTGGTAATGGTCTACCTTCTATTGAGGGGGAGGGGGCTCTATATCCTTATTCTTCTATTGAGGGGAGGGGGCTCCCTTATCCTTAAAGTGGTAATGGTCTACCTTCTATTGCGGGGAGGGGGTTCTATATCCTTATTCTTAAAGTGGTAATGGTCTACCTTCTATTGAGGGGGTTCTATATCCTTATTCTTAAAGTGGTAATGATCCTGCCTTCTATTGCGGGGCAGGGGTTCTATATCCTTATTCTTAAAAATGTGGTAATGGTCCTACCTTCTATTGAGGGGGAGGGGCTCTATATCCTTATCATAAAGTGGTAATGTTCTCTATATCCTTATTCTTAAAGTGGTAATGGTCCTACCTTCTATTGAGGGGGCTCTATATCCTTATTCTTAAAGGGTAATGGTCTACCTTCTATTGAGGGCTCTATATCCTTATTCTTGGTAATGGTCTATTGATTGGGGGAGGGGGCTCTATATCCTTTATCCTTAAAGTGGTAATGTTCTACCTTCTATTG
>NC_060181.1:99467861-99544445 GCF_021184085.1 Oncorhynchus gorbuscha | reverse complement strand
TCTATATCCTTATTCTTAAAGTGGTAATGGTCCTACCTTCTATTGAGGGGCTCTATATCCTTATTCTTAAAGTGGTAATGGTCCTATTCTATTGAGGGGAGGGGGCTCTATATCCTTATTCTTAAAGTGGTAATGGTCTACCTTCTATTGAGGGGAGGGGGCTCTATATCCTTATTCTTCTATTGAGGGGGGGGGGGGTTCTATATCCTTATTCTTAAAGTGGTAATGGTCTACCTTCTGTGGAGGGGAGGGGGTTCTATATCCTTAAAGTGGTAATGGCCTACCTTCTATTGAGGGGGAGGGGGTTCTATATCCTTAAAGTGGTAATGACCTACCTTCTATTGATGGGGAGGGGGTTCTATATCCTTAAAGTGGTAATGGTCTACCTTCTATTGAGGGGATTCTATATCCTTATTCTTAAAGTGGTAATGGACCTACCTTCTATTGAGGGGGCTCTATATCCTTATTCTTAAAGTGGTAATGGTCTACCTTCTATTGAGGGGGGGGATTCTATATCCTTAAAGTGGTAATGGTCTACCTTCTATTGCGGGGGAGGGGGTTCTATATCCTTATTCTTAAAGTGGTAATGGTCTGCCTTCTATTGAGGGGAGGGGTTCTATATCCTTATTCTTAAAAAGTGGTAATGGTCCTACCTTCTATTGAGGGGGCTCTATATCCTTATTCTTAAAGTGGTAATGATCTACCTTCTATTGAGGGGAGGGGCTCTATATCCTTATTCTTAAAGTGGTAATGGTCCTACCTTCTATTGAGGGGAGGGGGCTCTATATCCTTATTCTTAAAGTGGTCTAAGGGGAGGTCTATATCCTTAAAGTGGTAATGGCCTTCTATTGAGGGGAGGGATATCCTTAAAGGGTAATGACCTATCCTTATTATCCTTAAAGTGGTAATGGTCTACCTTCTATTGAGGGGGTTATTAATGGTATTCTATATCTATATCCTTATTCTTAAAGTGGTAATGGTCTACCTTCTATTGAGGGGGAGGGGGCTCTATATCCTTATGGTAATGGTCTTCTATTGAGGGGGGGTTCTATATCCTTATTCTTAAAGTGGTAATGGTCTCTATATCCTTATCCTTAAAGTGGTAATGGTCTACCTTCTATTGCGGGGGAGGGGTTCTATATCCTTATTCTTAAAGTGGTAATGGTCCTACCTTCTATTGAGGGGGCTCTATATCCTTATTCTTAAAGTGGTAATGGTCTACCTTCTATTGAGGGGAGGGGGCTCTTCTATTGAATGGGGGGGGGAGGGTTCTATATCCTTATTCTTAAAGTGGTAATGGTCTAACTTCTATTGAGGGGGAGGGGGTCTACCTTCTATTGAGGGTTCTATATCCTTATTCTTAAAGTGGTAATGATCCTATTGAGGGGAGGGGGCTCTATATCCTTATTCTTAAAGTGGTAATGGTCTACCTTCTGTGGAGGGGAGGGGGTTCTATATCCTTAAAGTGGTAATGGCCTACCTTCTATTGAGGGGGAGGGGGTTCTATATCCTTAAAGTGGTAATGACCTACCTTCTATTGAGGGGGAGGGGTTCTATATCCTTAAAGTGGTAATGGTCTACCTTCTATTGAGGGGAAGGGGGCTCTATATCCTTATTCTTAAAGTGGTAAAGGTCCTACATTCTATTGAGGGGGAGGGGGCTCTATATCCTTATTCTTAAATAATAATGATGTACTTAAAAAAGTCCTTGAAAGTCCTTGAATTTGACTTGATGAACCCTGCTTAAAGTATGTATAGTTATGGGCATATATTCACTTGCATTCCTCTCGTCTAAGTACACATGTGGAACTGCATGAAAACCTTTCTATTTTTGTTTCAAACCATTTTGAAATGTTGATTCCAATGTCACACAATGGCCCCATTATTTATAAAGACCCACCTACAAAAAACACAACAATCTTTTGCTTTACTTTTTCGTATTGCCTTTAAGATGCTTCACAATGTTCTGCTTATGGTGAGATTCCTCCTCAAGCTTCCTGATGTTTTTCTGGATCCCTATGATGTAGGATTTCTTCTCAGCAACATTGGCTTTGCCGACTGGTGAGAAAATAAAATAAACTGATTAATGAACACCACACAGCTAAAACATAAGACACCCACAACAGAAATTGTTACCTATGGCCTGCCCTTGATATGATGTTATTAAAGGCCTGCGAGACTGTAGGATTGTCCCACTTTTTTGTTTCATCAAGTTTTTCAATTAATAGGTACAGAGTAAAGTACAGAGTAAAGGAAACCTGGAACCATCCCTATGGTGAAGCATGGTGGTGGCAGCATCATGCTTTGGGGATGTTTTTCAGTGGCAGGGAGACTAGTCAGGATTGAGGGAAAGATGAACGGAGCAAAGTACAAATAGATCCTTGATGAAAACCTGAGCTCAGGATCTCAGAATGAGGGAGAAGGTTCACCTTCCAACAGGACAATGACCTTAAGTACACAGCCAAAACTTAGTGAAAAGTCTCAATGTCCTTGAGTGGCCCAGCCAGTGCCTGGACTTGAACCCGATCAAACATCTCTGGAGAGACCTGAAAATAGCTGTGCAGCGACGCTCCCCATCCAACCTGACAGAACTTGAGAGGATCTGCAGAGAAGAATGGGAGAAACTCCCCAAATACAGGTGTGCCAAGCTTGTAACGTCATACCCAAGAAGACTTGAGGCTGTAATCGCTGCCAAGGGTGCTTCAACAAAAGTACAGAGTAAAGGGTCTGAATACTTATGTAAATGTGATATTGCCTGGTTTTGTTATTTTATAAATGTGCAAACATTTCTACAAACCTGGCTTTGCTTTGTCAAAGTGAGTTATTGTCTGTAGATTGATGGCGGGACGGACTATTAAATTCATTTGACAATAAGGCTTTAGCGTAACAAAATGGTGTCTGGGGTCTGAATACTTTACGAATGCACTGTATATACAGTATGTATCTAGAATGGGGTCCCAAATGATTGACCCCCCTTATAAGGATGAGCAATAATGCCTCTATAAAATAAATAATTCAAATGCTGAGCTACTTTGTACGCTAAAGAAAATGTGAGATTATATTATTTTATGCTAAGTAATAAAATAAAATAAAATAATTTTTGAGAGAAAAGTAATGTTTTCTCTCAAAAAGGTTGGGTTAAAAATTATTTACACCCCTAAAGATTTTTTATAAATAATGTGGTCAAAAGTGTAGTATTTGGTCATATTCCAAGCACACAATGACTAAATAAAGTTTGTGACTCTACAAATGTGTTGGATGCAATAGAATATCAACGGTAAATAATGTACTGTATCATTTTGGAGTCAGACACTTCTACATTAATGTGGATGCTACCATGACTACAGATAATCCTGAATGAATGGTGAATAATGATGACTGAGATAGAGGGTAAATGATCAAACCACCAAGACATGCTAATCTCTAACCATTACCAATAACAGGGGAGGTTAGCATGTTTTGGGATTATGATCTAACCTCTCACCATTACCAACAGGGGAGGTTAGCATGTTTTGGGATTATGATCTAACCTCTCACCATTACCAACAGGGGAGGTTAGCATGTCTTGGAATGATGATCTTTGACCCTCTGTAACTTTGTCACTCATCATTATTCACGATTCATCACATTAATGTAGAAGTGTTTGGAAACATATTCTATTCTTATTTATAATAAAAGTGACTCCAAAATCACACAATATATTATATTACTATTGGGCACAAAATAACCTGAAATACACTAAAACTAACTGCAAATGCATCCAATAAGTTTGTAGAGTCACGAGCTAGATGTACTGTAAGCATTGCATGTCAGGAATAAGGGACCAAATATACTAAACTTTATTTATATACGATTCTTTAGCGGTGTCAATAATATTGACCCCTACCTTTTTGAGAAAAAAATAATATTACCTGTTAAAGAAAATATATCTTTCTCTAAACAATTGTGTTTGTAAAAAAATATATTTCCCTTTTTTTCCGCATACAATATACAGTTGAAGTTGGAAGTTTACATACACTTTGGTTGGAGTCATTAAAACTTGTTTTTCAACCCCTCCACAAATGTATTTTTAACAAACTATAGTTTTGGCAAGTTGGTTAGGGCATCTACTTGGTGCATGACACAAGTAATTTTTCCAACAATTGTTTACAGACAGATTATTTCACTTATAATTCACTGTGTCACAATTCCAGTGGGTCAGAAGTGTACATACACTAAGTTGACTGTGCCTTTAAACAGCTTGGAAAATTCCAGAAAAGGATGTCATGACTTTAGAAGCCTCTGTTAGGCTAATTGACATAATTTGAGTCAATTGGAGGTGTACCTGTGGATGTATTTCAAGGCCTTCAAACTCAGTGCCTCTTTGCTTGACATCATGGGAAAATCAAAAGAAATCAGCCAAGACCTCAGAAAACAAAGTGTCGATCTCCACAAGTCTGGTTCATCTTTGGGACCAATGTCCAAATGCCTGAAGGTACCACGTTCATCTGTACAAACAATAGTACGCAAGTATAACACCATGGGACCACACAGCCATCATACCGCTCAGGAAGGAGACGCGTTCTGTCTCCTATAGAGAGGGAGGAGGTGAGGGCCCTCGGAAAATAACCTCACACTCAACGTCAACAAAACTTAAGGAGATGATCGTGGACTTCTGGGAACAGCAGAGGGAGCACCCCCTATCCACATCGACGGGACAGTAGTGGAGAGGGTAGTACGTTTTAAGTTCCTCGGCGTACACATCACAGACAAACTGAAATGGTCCACTCACACAGACAGCGTGGTGAAGAAGGCGCAGCAGCGCCTCTTCAACCTCAGGAGGCTGAAGAAATGTGGCTGGTCACCAAAAGCACTCACAAACTTTTACAGATACACAATCGAGAGCATCCTGGCGGGCTGTATCACCGCCTGGTACGGCAACTGCTCTGCCCACAACCGTAAGGCTCTCCAGAGGGTAGTGAGGTCTGCACAACGCATCACCGGGGGCAAACTACCTGCCCTCCAGGACACCTACACCACCCGATGTTACAAGAAGGCCATAAAGATCATCAAGGACAACAACCACCCGAACCACTGCCTGTTCACCCCGCTATCATCCAGAAGGCGAGGTCAGTACAGGTGCATCAAAGCTGGGACCGAGAGACTGAAAAACAGCTTCTATCTCAAGGCCATCAGACTGTTAAACAGCCAACACTAACATTGAGTAGCTGCTGCCAACATACTGACTCAACTCCAGCCAGAATTCACATAAAAGCGATGGACTAACGGTATCCCACTTCTGACACCAATGTAGCTGTTAACAGGTGGAGCGGGGCTTGAACCTGTCACCATGAGATAGCCAGTCACCCCATATGGCTAGCTGCCTTCTGTGAGGCGACACCATCACTTACTTTGAATCTGTTGATTGATCTGATCCCTCTTCTGAGCGATGTCCCTGGTTTGCAGAGCTATAAATCAGCAAAGAAAAGCAACCAGTTAGCCATTGAACTCCTGTAAATCACCAGCTATGGTTAGGGTATAGTGGAATAAAGGTCAAAGTTGAAAACATACCTAGCTGGAGAAGTAAGCTGTCCATACTGCCCAGGGAATCATGGTCATCCATTTCAATAGGTCTCACAAACAGGGACGGTCAAACGGTTAACAGTTAGCAAGCTGTTAGCTAGCTAGCATTACATACACCTTTATTAAGCAAGGTGCAGCAGTAAAACAAAGAAACGTTTTTGGCAGGCAAAAAACGAAACTATAGCTCACTTTCAACACAAACGTTTAGGCTACAAATCATTTAAAAAATATATATATGTATTTTAAATCTTGGCTATAGCTGACTGACTGACTTGACGCGCTAGCGAACTAAGCGTTACGTCAGTTACCATCTGCGTCGACTGCGTTGTTAAGGCGACAGGCGCGCGCGGCTGTCCGTCTTCAACTCCAGCGCAGCGCTTTGGCGCCATCTACCGCCGAACCTGCAACCGGAACCTATTCATTCATCGAATGGTTGTCCTTCTCTTATAGGTACAGCTGGTGGCGACAAAACACTTTACATTTTTATTGTCAAACCTTGACGCGCTGGTTGAAACGTGCCAATGCGGGGTAGTGGGAGGAAGGAGGGAAGCAGAAGTGTAGTTTGAAGTTGAAAGCACGTCGAGTACAGTTAGCGAGAAAGATGAGTGAAGTGACGACAGTGAAGTCCAATAATATAAATTATTGCGTCGAAATGATCGACGCATGAAGTGGACAGTTTAGATTTTCAGAGCAGGGCACCGGTTCGCTGCCGTCCCGATGCACATTTATAATCAATATATTAGGTAAGAAATTCCAGGAGTAGTTAATGCAGTGACTTCACCCGTAAGGAGAATGGGGAAAAGGATCCAAGTTTATCAGTATTATTGATGTTTGATGTGTATTTATCACCCTCTGTAAAGTTAAACCTGGTCTAATGCAAAGAAGTGTAATAATTTGTCCATGTGCCAAGTCTTTGCAGACGGTAGGTATGTGTTATTTTAGAGTCCGTGAATGTAAAAAGTTTCAACTGTGGTCGGGATCATATTCCTGAATTCCCAGAGTGCCCTGTTAGAGTGAAAGAGGTTGCATGGGGCTGTACAGCAAATCTCCTATGTGGAGGTGGTGAAGAGTGTTGGAATTTTATAAACGCTGACAGATAATGTTATGTTGGAATCTATTTGTGTCTGTAAAATAAATTATGCGAGGAATTGCGGTGGAAATGCCTCAATGTGTAAATATTGATATAATAACCATCATATCGAAGGAAATTTGGAGTCAGTGGATGATATGGTGTGTGGTCCTCTCACTAGGATTTGGGAAATCTTGCTGTTTATTAGGCTACAGATTAAATGACTCACAATGAACTTCACATGGTGGTGAAAGTACAATGATGAGGGTCTTATTCTGGTGACATGATGATCGATGCTGAACTGCGGTTTGACACATCAAAATATTATCGTGTATACTAACCTACTCACAGCGCCTACCCGCACTGAATTGGCAAAATGTTGCATAGAACGCATGAGCCAAAACCAGAGTAGTTTTGTGACAAAACTGCGATGGAAACCCATTGAATTTTAGATTTTTATTCGGTACATGAACATTTAAGCGGAAAAGTACATTTTTGTATAGGAACCATTCCCACCTTACGTTTGCTTCCCCTCCGGACTCATTAAAAAGCGAGGGAAAGGGAATCAAGATGGCGCGTTCAGCGAAGGCAAGTCTTTCGAGTTTTACTGACTCATATCTTGCAAGCTATTATTTATTTATGTTCAAGAACTGTAGATAATTATTAAATAATAAATTATATCTACATGCTAGTCCTTACATTTTAGTAGTGAATTGTTCCATTAGTTTGTTAACTAGTGGACTAGTGAAGGAAGTCATTCACCGTGGAGTTTAGTTGTTTGTGATGATTTTGGTGGTTTACGCTATGGCTACATCTCTCACTATGTCTTCACGTCAATTCAGGGGTGTATTCATTACGTCTTGCGATGGAAACCTTTTTGTCGTTTAACAACCAAACTGAAACGATACGGGGAAGTTCTTAGCTACCTGAATTTGTCAATAAAAACTCGGTTTGAAGTAAACCGTTTCGCAATAGAATTGGCGTAAATACACCATAGGAGTTTTGCAACTGCACTGTTGGGTTTAGAGCTTTAAAGGAAGGCGTTTCACTGTACTTGTGTATGTGACATTAAAACTTGAGAGAATTTAAGTAGGTCCTTCGTCATTCCGTTTTCCAACAGAATCGGTGTAATGAATACAGCCCAGGAAATGTGTTAGTGTCTGTAAACCCGCCCCTTCTGGAGATAAGTGGGTCTTGCCATTGTGTTCTCCCAAACAAAGACAGCATGTTGCTCTCAAGGAGGGGTCTAACTGCTGCAGGCTACATGCATTACTAACTATGAGTCAGAACACAACATCAGTATGTGTATTGTATTTGAATAATTAAAAGTATGTCCTCTCTGTGTTGCTAAACTAGACAGCGTTGGTTCTGTGTCTGGATGTGGGTTTGTCCATGTCCAACTCTGCCCCGGGACAGGAACCGCCCTTCCAACAGGCCAAGAAAGTCATCCAGAAGTTTGTTCAGCGCCAGGTACTCTCTCTGATTCTGTGGGTGAATCTCCAATTGTATTTCCTAGATTCCTCATGTCCTCTCGCCTTGCATCCTTCTCGAAACCAATTGGAGGAGAAGATCAGAGGAGAGGAAACTCAGATCTTTTACTCCAATGTCATTTGAGAAGGAGACAAGGGAGGAAGCAAGCAATCAAGTAAACATTATTGTGATTATTTTTATAAAGAAACTGTGGCTTTGTTACAAAATGCGTACTTGTGTTCTGTCTAGAGCGTGTATGAGAGCCCAAAGTTTTATTTTGAAGTAACTGAAACATAAATATAGGCTATGTTGAATGGGCGTAGATGGTGACGGCTTTCTTACTGCAGCCAAAAGTCGCGCACATTTATGCATGACGTCTGTCAGTTAGTCCTGTACTGGAGACGTGTCTATAAGCGTACTTTGGAGGTCTGGAAAACAAATCAAGCATGGGGAGCATACTTTTTCATTCTCTTTACATTTACATTTACATTTAAGTCATTTAGCAGACGCTCTTATCCAGAGCGACTTACAAATTGGTGCATTCACCTTATGACATCCAGTGGGACAGTCACTTAACAATAGTGCATCTAAAACTTAGGGGGGGGGTGGGGTGAGAGGGATTACTTAACCTATCCTAGGTATTCCTTAAAGAGGTGGGGTTTCAGGTGTCTCCGGAAGGTGGTGATTGACTCCGCTGTCCTGGCGTCGTGAGGGAGTTTGTTCCACCATTGGGGGGCCAGGGCAGCAAACAGTTTTGACTGGGCTGAGTGGGAGCTGTACTTCCTCAGTGGTAGGGAGGCGAGCAGGCCAGAGGTGGATGAACGCAGTGCCCTTGTTTGGGTGTAGGGCCTGATCAGAGCCTGGAGGTACTGAGGTGCCGTTCCCCTCACAGCTCCGTAGGCAAGCACCATGGTCTTGTAGCGGATGCGAGCTTCAACTGGAAGCCAGTGGAGAGAACGGAGGAGCGGGGTGACGTGAGAGAACTTGGGAAGGTTGAACACCAGACGGGCTGCGGCGTTCTGGATGAGTTGTAGGGGTTTAATGGCACAGGCAGGGAGCCCAGCCAACAGCGAGTTGCAGTAATCCAGACGGGAGATGACAAGTGCCTGGATTAGAACCTTTCCTGTGTGAGGCAGGGTCGAACTCTGCGGATGTTGTAGAGCATGAACCTTTGATGTTAGTTGAGAACGACAGGGTGTTGTCCAGGATCACGCCAAGGTTCTTGGCGCTCTGGGAGGAGGACACAATGGAGTTGTCAACCGTGATGGCGAGATCATGGAACGGGCAGTCCTTCCCCGGGAGGAAGAGCAGCTCCGTCTTGCCGAGGTTCAGCTTGAGGTGGTGATCCGTCATCCACACTGATATGTCTGCCAGACATGCAGAGATGCGATTCGCCACCTGGTCATCAGAAGGGGGAAAGGAGAAGATTAATTGTGTGTCGTCTGCATAGCAATGATAAGAGAGACCATGTGAGGTTATGACAGAGCCAAGTGACTTGGTGTATAGCGAGAATAGGAGAGGGCCAAGAACAGAGCCCTGGGGACACCAGTGGTGAGAGCGTGTGGTGAGGAGACAGATTCTCGCCACGCCACCTGGTAGGAGCGACCTGTCAGGTAGGACGCAATTCAAGCGTGGGCCGCGCCGGAGATGCCCAACTCGGAGAGGGTGGAGAGGAGGATCTGATGGTTCACAGTATCGAAGGCAGCCGATAGATCTAGAAGGATGAGAGCAGAGGAGAGAGAGTTAGCTTTAGCAGTGCGGAGCGCCTCCGTGATACAGAGGAGAGCAGTCTCAGTTGAATGACTAGTCTTGAAACCTGACTGATTTGGATCAAGAAGGTCATTCAGAGAGAGATAGCGGGAGAGCTGGCCAAGGACGGCACGTTCAAGAGTTTTGGAGAGAAAGAAAGAAGGGATACTGGTCTGTAATTGTTGACATCGGAGGGATCGAGTGTAGGTTTTTTCAGAAGGGTGCAACTCTCGCTCTTTGAAGACGGAAGGGACGTAGCCAACGGTCAGGGATGAGTTGATGAGCGAGGTGAGGTAAGGGAGAAGGTCTCCGGAAATGGTCTGGAGAAGAGAGGAGGGGATAGGGTCAAGCGGGCAGGTTGTTGGGCGGCCGGCCGTCACAAGACGCGAGATTTCATCTGGAGAGAGAGGGGAGAAAGAGGTCAGAGCACAGGGTAGGGCAGTGTGAGCAGAACCAGCGGTGTCGTTTGACTTAGCAAACGAGGATCGGATGTCGTCGACCTTCTTTTCAAAATGGTTGACGAAGTCATCTGCAGAGAGGGAGGAGGGGGGAGGGGCGGAGGATTCAGGAGGGAGGAGAAGGTGGCAAAGAGCTTCCTAGGGTTAGAGGCAGATGCTTGGAATTTAGCGTGGTAGAAAGTGGCTTTAGCAGCAGAGACAGAGGAGGAAAATGTAGAGAGGAGGGAGTGAAAGGATGCCAGGTCCGCAGGGAGGCGAGTTTTCCTCCATTTCCGCTCGGCTGCCCGGAGCCCTGTTCTGTGAGCTCGCAATGAGTCATCGAGCCACGGAGCGGGAGGGGAGGACCGAGCCGGCCTGGAGGATAGGGGACATAGAGAGTCAAGGGATGCAGAGAGGGAGGAGAGGAGGGTTGAGGAGGCAGAATCAGGAGATAGGTGGGAGAAGGTTTGAGCGGAGGGAAGAGATGATAGGATGGAAGAGGAGAGAGTAGCGGGGGAGAGAGAGCGAAGGTTGGGACGGCGCGATACCATCCGAGTAGGGGCAGTGTGGGAGGTGTTGGATGAGAGCGAGAGGGAAAAGGATACAAGGCAGTGGTCGGAGACTTGGAGGGAGTTGCAATGAGGTTAGTGGAAGAACAGCATCTAGTAAAGATGAGGTCGAGCGTATTGCCTGCCTTGTGAGTAGGGGGGAAGGTGAGAGGGTGAGGTCAAAAGAGGAGAGGAGTGGAAAGAAGGAGGCAGAGAGGAAAGAGTCAAAGGTAGACGTGGGGAGGTTAAAGTCGCCCAGAACTGTGAGAGGTGAGCCGTCCTCAGGAAAGGAGCTTATCAAGGCATCAAGCTCATTGATGAACTCTCCGAGGGAACCTGGAGGGCGATAAATGATAAGGATGTTAAGCTTGAAAGGGCTAGTAACTGTGACAGCATGGAATTCAAAGGAGGCGATAGACAGATGGGTAAGGGGAGAAAGAGAGAATCACCAGTTCCCCAAACGAGTGAATTTATGGCAAACTAAGTATTACAGTTATTTATTCACCAAATGATGTTAATTTACTTTCATATACATTTTGAATTCAAATGTTTAGTCACTGGTTTTATCAGCCGTTAGCTTAGGTAAGTTAGCTCGTCAGATGCGATGATGTCTATCTAGCAGGCAAGCTCTTCCTGGTTCCTGGTCACCAGGACAGATGTATAGAACTTGGGAACCTCCCATCCACCAGGAAAAACACTCTAGCCCAGGAGTTTATTCAGCAGTGTGCATCATCACTATGTTAGAAGTAGATCCACACGTTATTCTTGATCATGCAGAATTGTCAGCTCATTGTAACATGTGAAGCAAATTTTTAAAAACAATTTTATTTAATTAGGCAAATGGTTTCTTCCCCAAGGTACTACACTGTGTGCACATTTTTATTCCTGCCCAGCACAAACACCATATTCAGCGATTCATCATCTATAATTGAGACCACGTGGAGTTGAATGAGGGGTTAGTGAAGGGATAAAACAAAAACCTGTGGCTGTCATGACTTCATTTGCCCTCAAATACAGAACAGTCTGTTCAATGTTCATCTCCTTTATGTCCCTTAACTGGGGATGCTAAAAGGTTGATTCTACTGAGCCATTTACATTATGTTTCGAATGGTCTTTTATTTATTGTTGCATTGTCGAGAAGGAACCTGCAAGTTAGGTTAGGGTTAACCCGAACCTGCATTTCATTGGACCATGTGTATCCTTCCTGTACATACGACTAAGGAAACTACAATGGACTGCGTTCTTAAATAAAAAATGGTTCCGTTCTCATGGACTGTGTTTTAAGGATTCATGCACAGATACAGGAAACCGATAAATGGGTTAATATCATTAAAAACTGCAAGTGTTGATGTCTCCCCATGGAGGCTGGGGCATCTGGGGGCTGCAGTTCATCTGTCTAATCCCCTGCAGGGAGAGAGACAGTCATAATATTACAATGGTGTATTCATTTAATATATATTCCTGTTTGATATGCATGCATATAATTACAGTGAATATGTTCCTCTTTATAATATGCCAGTGTAATCCAATGCATTTAGCTTACATTAGGATGAAGAAGTCTAGGCCTTCTAATCTAGTTGTATTGCATCACATCGCCTATCAACATTAGTTACAGTATTAATGGATAAGGGGAATGTAAAACCAAGCTATCGTGAACATCAGTGTCATGTAATCATATGCATCAGTGTTATAGTTGTATAAATGTATCACAATGCAAACCTTCCCATTGGAAAGTAAACACCAGCAGTCCTAATGCAGTTAAAGCTCCACAGTGAAACACCACTGTTCTGGCTATTTATCCTCCTTAAACACTAAGTAAAATAGCTTATTTCACTATTTCAGATTTTGTTATTCAGCACAATGCATAAAAGCTTACCTGTCCCTCCCGAGTGGCGCAGCAGTCTAAGGCACTGCAGTGCTTGAGGCGTCACTACAGACCTGAGTTCAATCCCAGGCTGTGTCACAACCGGCCGTGACCGGGAGTCCTATACAGTGGCGTACAATTGGCCAAGTGTCGTCCACGTTAGGGGAGTGTTTTCTTGTGGTGGGCCGGGCTCCTGTAGGCTGACTTCGGTTGTGAGTTGAACTCTGACTCATTGGTTAAGCGGGCGGGTGTTAAGGAGCACGGTTTGGCCGGTCATGTTTCGGAGGACGCATGACTCGAGCTTCACCTCTCCCGAGCCCGTTGGGGAGTTGCAGCGATAAGACAAGTTCGGAATTGGGGTGAAGAATGGGGTAAATTGGATAATAATTGGATATCGTGAAATTGGGGCGAAGAAGGGGGTGAAACCTTACCATATGTCCACAACAATGTAGCAGCAGACTAAGGAGTTTGTGAGAGGACACCACATAAAATGCTTCTGATTGTCAACTTAATTCACGAACAGGTACTGAGAATCCATTCTGTTACTTGTCATTCTGGTTAGAACTCAATGAATATATATATATACACTAATAATTCAATATTTAAACTGATTGTCAGAAGGCAGAGTATTGGCGGTATTATAAACACCGTACTCTGACCGGACACCATCTTAATTGTCGTATGGTCAAAATCAAGGTAAGCGTATGCCGATTTTAAACACCTGGTTTTCTGCGCAATCTTTTAAATTATTAGGACGTGAACATCTTAATCAGGGTTCCAGTGGTGTATTTGAGCTGCACATTTTCTAGCACTGGGTAGCCTCCCTCTTATGCGTGAGTGAAGTGAGTTCAGGCGGGGGTGCATATTTATAAATAGTTTTCACTAACTTTGTGCCCGAACTCAGAATCAAATAGTCTTCACAAAAATAACAAGTTTGTTTTTATTGGTGATTTTCTGTATTTGTCAAAGTCCCATCAGGGAGCCTGGTTTAAGATGTGTCAATGTAAACAGGATTATTAGGGAAATCATTGTTATTGCAAAGCATGTAAACAAACTATTACATTAACATAACTATATAACCGTGCTCAATGTACAGTACCTTCGGAATGTACCCCCTAACTTTTTCCACCATTTGTTAGGTTACAGCCTTATTCCAAAATGTATTCATTTGTTTGTCCCCCCCCCCCCCCAATCTACACATAGTACCCCATAATGACAAAGCAAAATCATTTTTTTTTGAAAATGTTGCTTCTTTATAAAAAAATTAAAAAACATCGCACTTACCATCACGGTCACCTAATAATCCCCAGTTTAGAATTTGCTCATTCATCCCCCTCCTCTCCCCTGTAACTATTCCTCAGGTCGTTGCTCTAAATGAGAACGTGTTCTCAGTCAACTTACCTGGTAAAATAACAGATAAATACATATGAATTCAGACCCTTTACTCAGTACTTTGTTGAAGCACCTTTGGCAGTGATTACAGCCTCCAGTCTTCTTGGGTATGACGCTACAAGCTTGGCACACCTGTTTTTGGGGAGTTTCTCCCATTCTTATCTGCAAATCCTCTCAAGCTCTGTCAGGTTGGATGGGGAGCGTCGCTGCTCAGCTACTATCAGGTCGCTCCAGAGATGTTTGATCGGGTTCAAGTCCAGGCTCTGGCTGGGCCACTCAAGGACATTCAGAGACTTGTCCAGAAGCCACTCCCGTGCTGTCTTGGCTGTGTGCTTAGGGTCAATGTCCTGTTTGAAGGTGAACCTTCGCCCCATTCTGAGATCCTAAGCCCTCTGGAGCATGTTTTCATCAAGGATCTCTCTGTACTTTGCTCCGTTCATCTTTCCCTTGATCCCGACTAGTCTCCCAGTCCCTGCCACTGAAAAACATCCCCACAGCATGATGCTATCACCACCATGATTCACCGTAGGGATGGTGCCAGGTTTCCTCCAGATGTGATGTTTGGCATTCAGGCCAAAGAGTTCAATCTTTGTTTCATCAGCTCAGAGAATTTTGTTTCTCATGGTCTGAGAGTCCTTTAGGTGCCTTCTTGCAAACTCCAAGCAGGCTGTCATGTTCCTTTTACTGAGAAGTGGCTTCTTTCTGGCCACTCTAACATAAAGCCCTGATTGGTGGAGTGCTGCAGAGATGGTTTTACTTCTGGAAGGTTCTCCCATTTTCGCAGAGGAACTGGAGCTCCGTCAGAGTGACCATTGGGTTCTTGGTCACCTCCCTGTCCAAGTCCCTTCTCCCCCGATTGCTCAGTTTGGCCTGGTGGCCAGCTCTAGGAAGACTCTTGGTGGTTCCAAACTTCTTCCATTTAAGAATGATGGAGGCCACTGTGTTCTTGGGGACCTTCAATACTGCAAACATGTATTGGTACCCTTCCCCAGATCAGTGCCTCAACAAAATCCTGTCTCTAAATCCTGTCTCCAACAATTCCTTCAACCTCATGCCTTAGTTTTTGCTCTGACATTAACTGTCAACTGTGGGACCATATGTAGACTGTGACATCATCTATATGAACACAGCTGCCACTTTATTAAAGCTATTATATGTAGTTTATCATAGCGCACTGAGCTTTATTACAGGTGACAATTTTAGTACTCATCACTGCATTCTCTACCAGGAAGTTGGTTGGCTCTCTGTCATCACTGCATTCTCTACCAGGAAGTTGGTTGGCTCTCTGTCATCACTGCATTCTCTACCAGGAAGTTGGTGCATAGCTATGTTTTCATTTATAAAGCCCTTCTACAAAACGTCCCATTGTACCTAACATCTTTACTAACTATATACGTACGAGTTACCACCCCTGGTCTCAGGGATGGATAACTCTATGAATCCCTTTGGTCTCTACTGAGTTAGGTAAATCAGCTTTGAGTTTTCTTTCACCTTATTTGTGGACTGATCTTCAAAAATGTTTTTAAATGTGTTTGTTCTGGGTAATTAAGGAAGCTGATGGAGGACCTTATTACTGATAAATGTCTTGTGTTTTTACTTTCTACTTGCATTTTGGATTTATATTTTGATGTGTGTATTTTCTGTCATTTATGGAATTCAGGGATCATCTGTAAAATACCTTTGTTCACTGAATTGCTAGCACTAGTTGCTCACACTGCTCATTGGCTACAATGTAAACAGACGTAGCTAGCTAGCATAAATGCACGTAAGTTTAAAATCTAGCTGATTATAAGCGCTCTGTGTTCTCCTATACTAGACCGTATCTCTCTTAGGTGTTCGTGGAAGATCACCACCCTTGACAGAACAGGACAAGTGCACATTTTGGAACACAGCCAGAGGTCCTGGATCGTGACACTCTCTTTTCTAGCCATTAGAATAGGGCTTTTCAAACGTTTTGGGGTGGGACCCCTTTTGTGATAGAAAATACATCAGGGACCCTCTCAATTCGAACACAACTTGAGTGAGATAAAATACAAGTACGTTTACTATGACTTTGGTTGTGCATGGCCAGACAAACCAAGTCTCGAGCCCTGGGAAGGAACATTTTTAAAAGGATCTTGGCATTGGAGAGAATGTTGCGGTTTTCAGGCTAATATCCTTCAAATCTACACATTTTGCCATGAGGCAAAGAATTACAAAAATAAAAAATTGTTCCCCAGGGTTAAGAACATACATTGTAGATTAATAATACTATAATACACCCTAAAGTTATTCCATGGATCCCTTGGCCAAAAAATAAGCACTGGACCCTCTGCCGTACCTCGGCACGCCCCACTTAGAGAATCCTCTGCCGTACCTCGGCAGGCCCCACTTAGAGAACCCTCTGCCGTCCCTTGGCAGGCCCCACTTAGAGAACCCTCTGCCGTACCTCGGCAGGCCCCACTTAGAGAACCCTCTGCCGTACCTCGGCAGGCCCCACTTAGAGAACCCTCTGCCGTACCTCGGCAGGCCCCACTTAGTGAACCCTCTGCCCGTACCTTGGCAGGCCCCACTTAGAGAACCCTCTGCCGTACCTCGGCAGGCCCCACTTAGAGAACCCTCTGCCGTACCTCGGCAGGCCCCACTTAGAGAACCCTCTGCCGTACCTCGGCAGGCCCCACTTAGAGAACCCTCTGCCGTACCTCTGCAGGCCCCACTTAGAGAACCCTCTGCCGTACCTCGGCAGGCCCCACTTAGAGAACCCTCTGCCGTACCTCTGCAGGCCCCACTTAGAGAACCCTCTGCCGTACCTCTGCAGGCCCCACTTAGAGAATCCTGGGCCCTGGTCAGAGGTAGTGCGACATGTAAGGAATGTGCTGTCATTTGGGACTGTCTTTCCTGTAGGTGTTTGCTGAGAACAAAGATGAGCTGGGTCTGGTGCTGTTTGGGTCAGACAACACTAAGAACAACCTAGCTAAAGACGACCAGTACCAGAACATCTCAGTACACCGCCAACTCATGATCCCAAACTTTGAGCTGCTGGAAGAGATCCAGAATGATGTGCACCCTGGGAGTCAACAGGCTGACTGTATCCTTCCTTTGACTGACCACAGCTCACTCCTTCAGTAGACAGCACTGTTGACATGGTGTTTTTAAACCATATATATATACACATTTCAGTTATTTTATGCTAGTCATTTAATAGGCAACGTGCAAAATAAATGTTTCTGCTGTTAGGCCGTGGTCAGAACCGTTAGGTCTGTATTTGACCTGGATTAACTGTTAACGGACTGACTTGTTTCCTTAACCCCTGTTGGCTCAGGGCTGGATGCTCTAGTTGTATGCATGGACCTGCTTCAGAACGAAACTCTGTAAGTAATCTGTTTAACATAGCTAGATCATTCTGTGTGAAAGTGAAACAAAATATCTCTACTTTGATAATAGAACACCAAATTGGCTTACTCAAGCAAATCTTCTGTAGCTCAGTTGGTCGAACATGGCTCTTGCAATGCGGGGAGAGTGCGTTCAATTCCCACTATCCCCCCAAAAAAGTTATACATGCATCACTGTAAGTGGCTTTGGATAAGAACATCTAATCAATATATTATGGTAAGACTGGATAGGAACATCTAATCAATATATTATTAGGGTAAGACTGGATAGGAACATCTAATCAATATATTATGGTAAGACTGGATAGGAACATCTAATCAATATATTATGGTAAGACTGGATAAGAACATCTAATCAATATATTATTAGGGTAAGACTGGATAGGAACATCTAATCAATATATTATTAGGGTAAGACTGGATAGGAACATCTAATCAATATATTATGGTAAGACTGGATAAGAACATCTAATCAATATATTAATAGGGTAAGACTGGATAAGAACATCTAATCAATATATTATTAGGGTAAGACTGGATAAGAACATTTAATCAATATATTATGAGGGTAAGACTGGATAAGAACATCTAATCAATATATTATGAGGGTAAGACTGGATAAGAACATCTAATCAATATATTAATAGGGTAAGACTGGATAAGAACATCTAATCAATATATTATTAGGGTAAGACTGGATAAGAACATCTAATCAATATATTATGGTGAGACTGGATACATCTAATCAATATATTATTAGGGTAAGACTGGATAAGAACATCTAATCAATATATTATTAGGGTAAGACTGGATAATAACATTTAATCAATATATTATGGTAAGACTGGATAAGAACATCTAATCAATATATTAATAGGGTAAGACTGGATAAGAACATCTAATCAATATATTATTAGGGTAAGACTGGATAAGAACATCTAATCAATATATTATTAGGGTAAGACTGGATAAGAACATCTAATCAATATATTATGGTAAGACTGGATATGAACATCTAATCAATATATTATGGTAAGACTGGATAGGAACATCTAATCAATATATTATTAGGGTAAGACTGGATAAGAACATCTAATCAATATATTATTAGGGTAAGACTGGATAAGAACATCTAATCAATATATTATGGGGAGACTGGATAAGAACATCTAATCAATATATTATGGTGAGACTTTACCTGACACCCAGCGTCATAACCATGTCACAATGTCATAACAGCTGACATAACTTGTCGTAACTTATATGGTCATAACACTGTCATGACACATACACTACCAGCCAAAAGTTAGGACACACCTACTCATTCACGGGTTTTTCTTTATTTCTACTGTTTTCTACATTGTAGAATAATAATGAACACATCAACACTATGAAGTAACACATATGGAAGTGTTAGTGTTAAACAAATCAAAATATATTCCAGGTAGCCACCTGGAATGCTTTTCAATTAACAGGTGTATCTTGTTAAAAGCTCATTTGTGGAATTTCTTTCCTCCTTAATGCGTTTGACTCAATCAGTTGTGTTGTGACACGGTAGGATTGGTAAATAGAAGATAACCCTATTTAGTAAAAGACCAAGTCCATATTATGGCAAGAACAGCTCAAATAAGCAAAGAGAAAACGGCAGTCCATTACTTTAAGACATGAAGGTCAGTCAAACCATAACGTTTCAAGAACTTTGAACGTTTCTTCAAGTGCTGTCGCAAAAACCATCAGGCGCTGTGATGAAACTGGCTCTCACAAGGACCTCCACAGGAAAGGAAGACCCAGAGTTACCTCTGCTGCAGAGGATAAGTTCATTAGAGTTACCAGCCTCAGAATTACAGCCCAAATAAATGCTTCATGGAGTTCCAGTAACAGACACATCTCAACATCAACTGTTCAGAGGAGACTGTGTGAATCAGACCTTCATGGTCAAATTGCTGCAAAGAAACCACTACTAAAGGACACCAATAAGAAGACAAGACTTGCTTGGGCCAAAGAAACACGAGCAATGGACATTAGACCGGTGGAAATATGTCCTTTGGTCTGACGTGACATATATTGCGTTGTTTTATGGCCCAACAGGTGTAAATATATGGGTCGTGAGTGTTATGACCTCATGGCAATAGGCTGGTATCAGCTGTTATGACAGGTTATGTCGCTGGGTGTCAAGTAAAGTGTCACCAGAATGATTGTAGATGACAACAAGCACCCCATTGGAGGAGCTACTGTGTTCTGATTTGGTCCATGGGTGATCATGTTTCCTATGTAACTCTGTTCTGTTTGACTGTTCTTCAGGGGGAAGAAATATGAGCGTCTGAACATCGTCATGCTCACAGACCTGAACACACCGAGCAGTCCTGACCAGCTGGACATTATCATAGGCAACCTGAAGAGAGCCGGCATCACTCTGCAGTTCTTGTGTGTCTATGTGTTATTCTACTGTAGAGATCTCGAATGGCTTGTCGTATATCATGGAAGCATTGAGTGCATCTACAATGACTCAATGCTTCATCTGAAATGGCATCATGTTTCCTGTATAATGCAGTACTTTTGGACAGCCACGGAATGACTCCAAACTGACCCCTTAACCTCTGTTCCTCCAGCCTACCCTTCCCTGTAGATGGAGGGGGTTCCAACCCCCCTCACGGGGGTAAAGCTCTGTCCAGAGAGCAGCAGCAGGGGCTGGAGATGACCAAGCAGGTCATGATGTCTCTGGATGAAGAGGACGGTCTGGAGGAAGTCTACACCTTCAGGTAGGAAGTCACTGGGGTCTGCAATCCAGATGTTACCCTATTCCTTATATTGTGCTGTACTTCTGACCAGGGCCTGGAGGGGGCCTGGAGGGTGGTCTAGGGGGCCTGGAGGGTGGTCTAGGGGGCCTGGAGGGTGGTCTAGGGGGCCTGGAGGGGGGGGCTGGCGTGGGGGCCTGGAGGGTGGTCTAGGGGGCCTGGAGGGTGGTCTAGGGGGCCTGGAGGGGGGCTGGAGGGTGGTCTAGGGGGCCTGGAGGGGGCCTGGTGGGTGGTCTAGGGGGACCTGGAGGGTGGTCTAAGGGGGCCTGGAGGGTGGTCTAGGGGGTTCTAGGGGGCCTATAGGAGAGAGGGGGCCTATAGGGTGGTGGAGGGGACCTATAGGGAGGGGGGGGGCTATAGGGTGGGGGGGCTATAGGGTAGTAGAGGGGACCTATAGGGTGGGGGAGGGGGCTATAGGGTAGTGGAGGGGCCCTATTTGGAGGGGGGCCTATAGGGTGGTGGATAGGCCCCCCTCCAAATAGGGCCCCTCTACGACCTATAGGGTAGTAGAGGGCCCTATTGGAGGGGGGCCCTATTGGAGGGGGGGCCTATAGGGTGGTGGAGGGGGCTATGGGGTGGTGGAGGGGGGGCTATAGGGTGGTGGGGGGGCCTATAGTGTGGTAGAGGGGACCTGGAGGGGTGGGGGGCTATAGCGTACTAGAGAGGACCTATGGGGTGGTGGAGGTGACCTATAGGGTGGTGGAGGGGGCTATAGGGTGGTGGAGGGGACCTATGGGGTGGTGGAGGGGGGCTGTAGGTTGGTGGAGGGGACCTGGAGGGGACCTATATGATGGTGGAGGGGGGGTTCTATAGGGTGGTGGAGGGGGCTATAGGGTGGTGGAGGGGACCTATAGGGTGGTGGAGGGGGCTATAGGGTGGTGGAGGGGGCTATAAGGTGGTGGAGGGGACCTATGGGGTGGTGGAGGGGGCCTATAGGGTGGTGGAGGGGGGCTATAGGGTGGTGGAGGGGGCTATAGGGTGGTGGAGGGGGGCTATAGGGTAGTAGAGGGGGGGCCTATAGGGTGGTGGGGGGCCTATAGTGCGGTAGAGGGACCTGGAGGGGTGGGGGCTATAGGGTACTAGAGAGGACCTATGGGGTGGTGGAGGGGGGATATAGGATGGTGGAGGGGGGATATATGGTGGTGGGGGGGGGGGGACCTATAGGGTGGTGGGGGGAGGGCTATTTTCATTTGCCTTTATTTTACTAGGCAAGTCAGTTAAGAACAAATTCTTATTTTCAATGACGGCCTAGGAACAGTGGGTTAACTGGCCTAGGAACAGTGGGTTAACTGGTCTAGGAACAGTGGGTTAACTGCCTGTTCAGGGGCAGAACGACAGATTTGTACCTTGTCAGCTCTGGGATTCGAACTTGCAACCTTTCGGTTACTAGTCCAACGCTCTAACCACTAGGCTATAGGGTGGTGGGGGAGGGGGCCTATAGGGTGGTGGGGGGCCTATAGGGTGGTGGAGGGGGGCCTATAGGGTGGTGGAGGGGGGCCTAGGGTGGTGGGGGGGGACCTATAGGGTGGTGGGGGGACCTATAGGGTGGTGGGGGGACCTATAGGGTGGTGGCGGGGGGGCTATAGGGTGGTGGGGTGGGGGACCTATAGGGTGGTGGGGGGGGGGCCTATAGGGTGGTGGGGGGGGCCTATAGGGTGGTGGAGGGGGGACCTATAGGGTGGTGGAGGGGGGACCTATAGGGTGGTGGGGGGACCTATAGGGTGGTGGGGGGGGCTATAGGGTGGTGGGGGGGGGGGGCTATAGGGTGGTGGGGGGGCCTATAGGGTGGTGGTGGGGCAGGCCTATAGGGTGGTGGGGGGGGCTATAGGGTGGTGGAGGGGGCTATAGGGTGGTGGAGGGGGGGGCTATAGGGTGGTGGAGGGGGGCTATAGGGTGGTGGAGGGGGGACTATAGGGTGGTGGAGGGGGGACTATAGGGTGGTGGGGGGGGGACTATAGGGTGGTGGAGGGAGGGGGGCTATAGGGTGGTGGAGGGAGGGGGGCTATAGGGTGGTGGAGGGAGGGGGCTATAGGGTGGTGGGGGGGGGGGGGTATAGGGTGGTGGGGGGCTATAGGGTGGTGGAGGGGGCTATAGGGTGGTGGAGGGGGCTATAGGGTGGTGGAGGGAGGGGGCTATAGGGTGGTGGAGGGAGGGGGGCTATAGGGTGGTGGAGGGGGGCTATAGGGTGGTGGAGGGGGGCTATAGGGTGGTGGAGGGGGCTATAGGGTGGTGGGGGGGCTATAGGGTGGTAGAGGGGGCCTACAGGGTGGTAGAGGGGCCTACAGGGTGGTAGAGGGGCCTACAGGGTGGTAGAGGGGGACTACAGGGTGGTAGAGGGGGACTACAGGGTGGTAGAGGGGCGCTATAGGGAGTCATTTGGGACAAAGCTCTGAGTTTGAGGCTATATTCTAATGCCACACATAGACTGAGGTTGTCCTGCTCTGACAGTCTTCTCTCCTCTCTGTCTTGCAGTGATGCTATAGAGAAGTTGTCTGTGTTTAAACGTGTTGAGAAGAGACCCATGGCCTGGCCCTGTACTCTGACCATCGGCAGCTCTCTGGCCATCAAGATTGTTGGCTACAAAGCAGTAAGTAGAGTATCACTGTCTCTTGAATAGCACCCTATTCAGTGCACTACTGTTTACCAGGGAGGGTCTGAACGTGTCGTCTAGGGGACGGGGAGGGTCTGAACGTGTCGTCTAGGGGACTGGGAGGGTCTGAACGTGTCGTCTAGGGGACGGGGAGGGTCTGAACGTGTCGTCTAGGGGACGGGGAGGGTCTGAACGTGTCGTCTAGGGGACGGGGAGGGTCTGAACGTGTCGTCTAGGGGACGGGGAGGGTCTGAACGTGTCGTCTAGGGGACGGGGAGGGTCTGAACGTGTCGTCTAGGGGACGGGGAGGGTCTGAACGTGTCGTCCAGGGGACGGGGAGGGTCTGAACGTGTTGTCCAGGGGACGGGGAGGGTCTGAACGTGTTGTCCAGGGGACGGGGAGGGTCTGAACGTGTCGTCCAGGGGACGGGGAGGGTCTGAACGTGTTGTCCAGGGGACGGGGAGGGTCTGAACGTGTTGTCCAGGGGACGGGGAGGGTCTGAACGTGTTGTCCAGGGGATGGGGAGGGTCTGAACGTGTCGTCCAGGGGACGGGGAGGGTCTGAACGTGTCGTCCAGGGGACGGGGAGGGTCTGATCTTATTACTCTGACAGACTGTCCCCGAAGCAGGAACTGAAAGATGTGAATTAGTGTAGTGACTGTCTGACCCTTGCAGGTATGTGAGGAGAGACCCAGGAAGTCGTGGTCGGTGGTAGATGCTCAGACACACCAGAAAGACGACATAAAAAGAGATGTAGTTTACTGTCTGAACGATGACGAAGAGACCGAGGTACAGAAGGACGACACCATACAAGGTGAGAGAAATCAGGAAGTAAAGCTGTGTGTGATACGAGTGTTGTCTCAAACGGCTAGGTTCCTGCCATCCATTCAGTAGTCGTTTTTACAAGGGTCAAGAAACCTTTGACTGGTAGAACAAGTTCATGGACGGTTCCAAGGTGAGATGGAGACTGGATGAGAGCATCTTCCTCTCCTCTCTAAAGGGAGAACTTCACTCTTCCTCTTCTCTCTAAAGGGAGAACTTCACTCTTCCTCTCCTCTCTAAAGGGAGAACTTCACTCTTCCTCTCCTCTCTAAAGGGAGAACTTCACTCTTCCTCTCCTCTCTAAAGGGAGAACTTCACTCTTCCTCTGTACTTCCTCTCCTCTCTAAAGGGAGAACTCCACTCTTCCTCTGTTCTTCCTCTCCTCTCTAAAGGGAGAACTCCACTCTTCCTCTGTTCTTCCTCTCCTCTCTAAAGGGAGAACTCCACTCTTCCTCTGTTCTTCCTCTCCTCTCTAAAGGGAGAACTTACCTCTTCCTCTGTTCTTCCTCTCCTCTCTAAAGGGAGAACTTACCTCTTCCTCTGTACTTCCTCTCCTCTCTAAAGGGAGAACTCCACTCTTCCTCTGTTCTTCCTCTCCTCTCTAAAGGGAGAACTTACCTCTTCCTCTGTTCTTCCTCTCCTCTCTAAAGGGAGAACTTACCTCTTCCTCTGTTCTTCCTCTCCTCTCTAAAGGGAGAACTCCACTCTTCCTCTTTCCTCTCTAAAGGGAGAACTCCACTCTTCCTCTCCTCTCTAAGGGGAGAACCTCACTCTTCCTCTGTTCTTCCTCTTCTCTCTAAAGGGAGAACTCCACTCTTCCTCTGTTCTTCCTCTCTAAAGGGAGAACTTCACTCTTCCTCTGTTCTTCCTCTCCTCTCTAAAGGGAGAACTCCACTCTTCCTCTGTTCTTCCTCTCCTCTCTAAAGGGAGAACTCCACTCTTCCTCTGTTCTTCCTCTCCTCTCTAAAGGGAGAACTTCACTCTTCCTCTGTTCTTCCTCTCCTCTCTAAAGGGTATCGTTATGGCAGTGACATCGTCCCCTTCTCCAAAGTTGACCAGGACCAGATGAAGTACAAGACAGATGGGAAGAGTTTTGCTGTGCTGGGCTTCACCAAACAGAGCATGGTAATACAGCTGCTGTTTCCTGTCTAACAGACTCACAAAAAGCATATAGATTACATCCCAAACGTCACCCAATACCCTATGTAGTGCACTAATTTGTTCCAGTGCACTATAGGGAATAGGGTGCCATTTGGGATGTACACATAGTCTTATCAAGTGGAGCGAGGGGATTGCTCTCAATGCAATTAAACAGGTCTCTTCTTACAAAAGAGATTGTATCTCAATAGGTTTAACCTTTACCCTCTAACCTGTATTGTTCTGCTACAGACCAACAGTCCCTCTAACCTGTATTGTTCAAATCAAATCAAATTTTATTTGTCACATACACATGGTTAGCAGATGTTAATGCGAGTGTAGTGAAATGCTTGTGCTTCTAGTTCCGACAATGCAGTGATAACCAACAAGTAATCTAACTAACAATTCCAAAACTACTGTCTTATACACAGTGTAAGGGGATAAATAATATGTACATAAAGATATATGAATGAGTGATGGTACAGAGCAGCATACAGTAGATGGTATCGAGTACAGTATATACATATGAGATGAGTATGTAGACAAAGTAAACAAAGTGGCATAGTTAAAGTGGCTAGTGATACATGTATTACATAAAGATGCAGTAGATGATATAGAGTACAGTATATACGTATGCATGTGAGATGAATAATGTAGGGTATGTAACATTATATTAGGTAGCATTGTTTAAAGTGGCTAGTGATATATTTTACATCATTTCCCATCAGTTCCCATTATTAAAGTGGCTGGAGTTGAGTCAGTGTGTTGGCAGCAGCCACTCAATTTTAGTGGTGGCTGTTTAACAGTCTGATGGCCTTGAGATAGAAGCTGTTTTTCAGTCTCTCGGTCCCAGCTTTGATGCACCTGTACTGATCTCACCTTCTGGATGATAGCGGGGTGAACAGGCAGTGGCTCGGGTGGTTGTTGTCCTTGATGGTCTTTATGGCCTTCCTGGGACATCGGGTGCTGTAGGTGTCCTGGAGGGCAGGTAGTTTGCCCCCGGTGATGCGTTGTGCAGACCTCACTACCCTCTGGAGAGCCTTACGGTTGTGGGCAAAGCAGTTGCCGTACCAGGCGGTGATACAGCCCACCAGGATGCTCTCGATTGTGCATCTGTAGAAGCTTGTGAGTGCTTTTGGTGACAAGCCGAATTTCTTCAGTCTCCTGAGGTTGAAGAGGCGCTACTGCGCCTTCTTCACGATGCTGTCTGTGTGAGTGGACCAATTCAGTTTGTCTGTGATGTGTACGCCGAGGAACTTAAAACTTGCTACCCTCTCCACTACTGTTCCATCGATGTGGATAGGGGGTGTTCCCTCTGCTGTTTCCTGAAGTCCACAATCATCTCCTTAGTTTTGTTGACGTTGAGTGTGAGGTTATTTTCCTGACACCACACTCCGACGGCCCTCACCTCCTCCCTGTAGGCAGTCTCGTCATTGTTGGTAATCAAGCCTTCAACTGTAGTGTCGTCTGCAAACTTGATGATTGAGTTGGAGGCGTGCGTGGCCATGCAGTCGTGGGTGAACAGGGCGTACAGGAGAGGGCTCAGAACGCACCCTTGTGGGGCCCCAGTGTTGAGGATCAGCGGGGTGGAGATGTTGTTGCCTACCCTCACCACCTGGGGGCGGCCCGTCAGGAAGTCCAGTACCCAGTTGCACAGGGCGGGGTCGAGACCCAGGGTCTCGAGCTTGATGACGAGCTTGGAGGGTACTATGGTGTTAAATGCCGAGCTGTAGTCGATGAACAGCATTCTCACATAGGTATTCCTCTTGTCCAGATGGGTTAGGGCAGTTTGCAGTGTGGTTGAGATTGCATCGTCTGTGGACCTATTTGGGCGGTAAGCAAATTGGAGTGGGTCTAGGGTGTCAGGTAGGGTGGAGGTGATATGGTCCTTGACTAGTCTCTCAAAGCACTTCATGATGACGGAAGTGAGTGCTACGGGGCGGTAGTCGTTTAGCTCAGTTACCTTAGCTTTCTTGGGAACAGGAACAATGGTGGCCCTCTTGAAGCATGTGGGAACAGCAGACTGGTATAGGGATTGATTGAATATGTCCGTAAACACACCGGCCAGCTGGTCTGCGCATGCTCTGAGGGCGCGGCTGGGGATGCCGTCTGGGCCTGCAGCATTGAGAGGGTTAACACGTTTAAAAGTTTTACTCTCCTCGGCTGCAGTGAAGGTGAGACCGCATGTTTTCGTTGCAGGCCGTGTCAGTGGCACTGTATTGTCCTCAAAGCGGGCAAAAAAGTTATTTAGTCTGCCTGGGAGCAAGACATCCTGGTCCGTGATGGGGCTGGTTTTCTCCTTGTAGTCCGTAATTGACTGTAGACCCTGCCACATGCCTCTTGTGTCTAAGCCGTTGAATTGAGATTCTACTTTGTCTCTATACTGACGCTTAGCTTGTTTGATAGCCTTGCGGAGGGAATAACTGCACTGTTTGTAATTCGGTCATGTTACCAGTCACCTTGCCCTGATTAAAAGCAGTGGTTCGCGCTTTCAGTTTCACGCGAATGCTGCCATCAATCCACGGTTTCTGGTTAGGGAATGTTTTAATCGTTGCTATGGGAACGACATCTTCAACGCACGTTCTAATGAACTCGCACACCGAATCAGCGTATTCGTCAATGTTGCTGTCTGACGCAATACGAAACATGTCCCAGTCCACGTGATGGAAGCAGTCTTGGAGTGTGGAATCAGATTGGTCGGACCAGCGTTGGACAGACCTCAGCGTGGGAGCCTCTTGTTTTAGTTTCTGTTTGTAGGCAGGGATCAGCAAAATGGAGTCGTGGTCAGCTTTTCCGAAAGGAGGGCGGGGCAGGGCCTTACATGCGTCGCGGAAGTTAGAATAGCAATGATCCAAGGTTTTTCCCGCCCTGGTTGCGCAATCGATATGCTGATATAATTTAGGAAGTCTTGTTTTCAGATTAGCCTTGTTAAAATCCCCAGCTACAATGAATGCAGCCTCAGGTTGCATGGATTCCAGTTTGCAAAGAGTCAAATAAAGTTCGTTAAGAGCCATCGATGTGTCTGTTTGGGGGGGAATATATACGGCTGTGATTAAAATCGAAGAGAATTCTCTTGGTAGATAATGCGGTCTACATTTGATTGTGAGGAATTCTGTGATCACACCATGTCTCGTTAGCCATAAGGCATACGCCCCCGCCCTCTTCTTACCAGAAAGGTGTTCTGCTACAGACCAATATTATCTCTAACCTCTAACCTGTATTGTTCTGCTACAGACCAACAGTCCCTCTAACCTGTATTGTTCTGCTACAGATCAACATTATCTCTAACCTGTAACCTGTATTGTTCTGCTTAAGATCAACAGTCCCTCTAACCTGTATTGTTCTGCTACAGACCAACAGTCCCTCTAACCTGTATTGTGCTGCTACAGACCAACAGTCCCTCTAACCTGTATTGTTCTGCTACAGACCAACAGTCCCTCTAACCTGTATTGTTCTGCTACAGACCAACAGTCCCTCTAACCTGTATTGTTCTGCTAAAGACCAACAGTCCCTCTAACCTGTATTGTTCTGCTACAGACCAACATTATCTCTAACCTGTATTGTTCTGCTACAGACCAACATTATCTCTAACCTCTAACCTGTATTGTTCTGCTACAGACCAACAGTCCCTCTAACCTCTAACCTGTATTGTTCTGCTACAGACCAACAGTCCCTCTAACCTCTAACCTGTATTGTTCTGCTACAGACCAACAGTCCCTCTAACCTATATTGTTCTGCTACAGACCAACAGTCCCTCTAACCTGTATTGTTCTGCTACAGACCAACAGTCCCTCTAATCTGTATTGTTCTGCTACAGACCAACAGTCCCTCTAACCTGTATTGTTCTGCTACAGACCAACAGTCCCTCTAACCCCTAACCTGTATTGTTCTGCTACAGACCAACAGTCCCTCTAACCTGTATTGTTCTGCTACAGACCAACAGTCCCTCTAACCTGTATTGTTCTGCTACAGACCAACAGTCCCTCTAACCTGTATTGTTCTGCTACAGACCAACAGTCCCTCTAACCTGTATTGTTCTGCTACAGACCAACAGTCCCTCTAACCTGTATTGTTCTGCTACAGACCAACAGTCCCTCTAACCTGTATTGTTCTGCTACAGATCAACAGTCCCTCTAACCTGTATTGTTCTGCTACAGACCAACATTATCTCTAACCTGTATTGTTCTGCTACAGACCAACATTATCTCTAACCTGTATTGTTCTGCTACAGACCAACATTATCTCTAACCTCTAACCTGTATTGTTCTGCTACAGACCAACAGTCCCTCTAACCTCTAACCTGTATTGTTCTGCTACAGACCAACAGTCCCTCTAACCTGTATTGTTCTGCTACAGACCAACAGTCCCTCTAACCTGTATTGTTCTGCTACAGATCAACATTATCTCTAACCTGTAACCTGTATTGTTCTGCTACAGATCAACAGTCCCTCTAACCTGTATTGTTCTGCTACAGACCAACAGTCCCTCTAACCTGTATTGTTCTGCTACAGACCAACAGTCCCTCTAACCTGTATTGTTCTGCTACAGACCAACAGTCCCTCTAACCTGTATTGTTCTGCTACAGACCAACAGTCCCTCTAACCTGTATTGTTCTGCTAAAGACCAACAGTCCCTCTAACCTGTATTGTTCTGCTACAGACCAACATTATCTCTAACCTGTATTGTTCTGCTACAGACCAACATTATCTCTAACCTCTAACCTGTATTGTTCTGCTACAGACCAACAGTCCCTCTAACCTCTAACCTCCCTCTAACCTCTAACCTTATTGTTCTGCTACAGACCAACAGTCCCTCTAACCTATATTGTTCTGCTACAGACCAACAGTCCCTCTAACCTGTATTGTTCTGCTACAGACCAACAGTCCCTCTAACCTGTATTGTTCTGCTACAGACCAACAGTCCCTCTAACCTGTATTGTTCTGCTACAGACCAACAGTCCCTCTAACCTCTAACCTGTATTGTTCTGCTACAGACCAACAGTCCCTCTAACCTGTATTGTTCTGCTACAGACCAACAGTCCCTCTAACCTGTATTGTTCTGCTACAGACCAACAGTCCCTCTAACCTGTATTGTTCTGCTACAGACCAACAGTCCCTCTAACCTGTATTGTTCTGCTACAGACCAACAGTCCCTCTAACCTGTATTGTTCTGCTAAAGACCAACAGTCCCTCTAACCTGTGTTGTTATGCTACAGACCAACATTATCTCTAACCTGTATTGTTCTGCTACAGACCAACAGTCCCTCTAACCTGTATTGTTCTGCTACAGACCAACATTATCTCTAACCTGTATTGTTCTGCTACAGACCAACAGTCCCTCTAACCTGTATTGTTCTGCTACAGACCAACATTATCTTTAACCTCTAACCTGTATTGTTCTGCTACAGATCAACAGACACCAGTTCGTGGGGACTCAGGTCCTCAAGGTGTTCGCCCCTAAAGATGATGAGGTGAGAATAGTGACCGAATGTTATTGAATCAAGAGAGGGACTTGTCTTCATACTCATTTTCTCTGTCTGCCTGCTTGTCTGTCTGCCTGCTTGTCTGTCTGCCTGTCTGTCTGAGCTCAGCATGCAGGTGTAGCTCTCTCAGGTCTGATCCGTGCTCTGGATGACCTCAAGATGGTGGCGGTGGTGAGGTATGTTTACGCCCGCAATGGAAACCCACAAGTAGGAGCAGCCTTCCCCTGTATTAAGGAGAAGTATGAGGTGAGTTAGTCAAATACGTCATACCCTATTCCCTTTATGGTGCACTGTTTTGGACCAGACGCCATTGGGCTAATTCTAGAACCTTCTGTGTTCTTAGTGTCTGGTGTATGTTCAGCTTCCATTCATGGAAGATCTGAGGCAGTACAGCTTCCCTTCTCTGGAGAACAACAAGAAGTACACTCCCTCAGGTAGGCTAGTGGACCACTCCTGCCCTAGAATGTACACTCCCTCAGGTAGGCTAGTGGACCACTCCTGCCCTAGGATGTACACTCCCTCAGGTAGGCTAGTGGACAACTCCTGCCCTAGGATGTACACTCCCTCAGGTAGGCTAGTGGACCACTCCTACCCTAGGATGTACACTCCCTCAGGTAGGCTAGAGGACCACTCCTGCCCTAGGATGTACACTCCCTCAGGTAGGCTAGTGGACCACTCCTGCCCTAGGATGTACACTCCCTCAGGTAGGCTAGTGGACCACTCCTGCCCTAGGATGTACACTCCCTCAGGTAGGCTAGTGGACCACTCCTGCCCTAGGATGTACACTCCCTCAGGTAGGCTAGTGGACCACTCCCGCCCTAGGATGTACACTCCCTCAGGTAGGCTAGTGGACCACTCCTGCCCTAGGATGTACACTCCCTCAGGTAGGCTAGTGGACCACTCCTGCCCTAGGATGTACACTCCCTCAGGTAGGCTAGTGGACCACTCCTGCCCTAGGATGTACACTACCTCAGCTAGGCTAGTGGACCACTCCTGCCCTAGGATGTACACTCCCTCAGCTAGGCTAGTGGACCACTCCTGCCCTAGGATGTACACTCCCTCAGCTAGGCTAGTGGACCACTCAGGTAGTTGATCAACCAATAAGCACTATCCTCAGTATATTGTCTGGCTGCTTTTATTTTCCTTGAATGTTTTTTATCCATGTAAATGGTTGTGTGTTTCCTGTTTCCTGTTCCCAGAGGACCAGCTGTCGGCGGTGGACTCTCTGATTGACTCCATGATGTTGGTGGAGGAGGATGAAGATGGAGAGAAAAAAGACCTCTTCAAAGTCAACCACATCCCCAACCCTCAGTACCAGAGACTGTTCCAGGTAGTTACTACATCCTCAGTACCAGAGACTGTTCCAGGTAGTTACTACATCCTCAGTACCAGAGACTGTTCCAGGTAGTTACCACATCCCCAACCCTCAGTACCAGAGACTGTTCCAGGTAGTTACCACATCCCCAACCCTCAGTACCAGAGACTGTTCCAGATAGTTACTACATCCCCAACCCTCAGTACCAGAGACTGTTCCAGGTAGTTACTACATCCTCAGTACCAGAGACTGTTCCAGGTAGTTACTACATCCCCAACCCTCAGTACCAGAGACTGTTCCAGGTAGTTACCACATCCCCACCCCTCAGTACCAGAGACTGTTCCAGGTAGTTACCACATCCCCAACCCTCCGTACCAGAGGCTGTTCCAGGTAGTTACTGCATCCTCAGTACCAGAGACTGTTCCAGGTAGTTACTACATCCTCAGTACCAGAGACTGTTCCAGGTAGTTACTACATCCCCACCCCTCAGTACCAGAGACTGTTCTAGGTAGTTACTACATCCCCAACCCTCAGTACCAGAGACTGTTCCAGGTAGTTACTACATCCCCAACCCTCAGTACCAGAGACTGTTCCAGGTAGTTACTACATCCTCAGTACCAGAGGCTGTTCCAGGTAGTTACCACATCCCCAACCCTCAGTACCAGAGACTGTTCCAGGTAGTTACTACATCCTCAGTACCAGAGACTGTTCCAGGTAGTTACTACATCCTCAGTACCAGAGGCTGTTCCAGGTAGTTACTACATCCTCAGTACCAGAGGCTGTTCCAGGTAGTTACTACATCCTCAGTACCAGAGGCTGTTCCAGGTAGTTACTACATCCTCAGTACCAGAGGCTGTTCCAGGTAGTTACTACATCCTCAGTACCAGAGGCTGTTCCAGGTAGTTACTACATCCTCAGTACCAGAGGCTGTTCCAGGTAGTTACTACATCCTCAGTACCAGAGGCTGTTCCAGGTAGTTACTACATCCTCAGTACCAGAGGCTGTTCCAGGTAGTTACTACACCCTCAGTACCAGAGGCTGTTCCAGGTAGTTACCACACCCTCCGTACCAGAGGCTGTTCCAGGTAGTTACTACATCCTCAGTACCAGAGACTGTTCCAGGTAGTTACCACATCCCCAACCCTCAGTACCAGAGACTGTTCCAGGTAGTTACCACGTCCCCAACCCTCAGTACCAGAGACTGTTCCAGGTAGTTACCACATCCTCAGTACCAGAGACTGTTCTAGGTAGTTACCAAATCCCAACCCTCAGTACCAGAGGCTGTTCCAGGTAGTTACTACATCCTCAGTACAAGAGGCTGTTCCAGGTAGTTACTACATCCTCAGTACAAGAGGCTGTTCCAGGTAGTTACTACATCCTCAGTACCAGAGGCTGTTCCAGGTAGTTACTACATCCTCAGTACCAGAGGCTGTTCCAGGTAGTTACTACATCCTCAGTACCAGAGGCTGTTCCAGGTAGTTACCACATCCTCAGTACCAGAGACTGTTCCAGGTAGTTACTACACCCTCAGTACCAGCGGCTGTTCCAGGTAGTTACTACACCCTCAGTACCAGAGACTGTTCTAGGTAGGGCTCCTTCTCTATTATCAGGTTATTTCTCCATATAACGCGTTCTCAATCTGCTATTACTTTTCTGTCTTAATTTTCCCTCATATTTCACCCCCCCCACAAAACACACTTCTCCCACGACAGTGCCTGCACCATCGGGCGGTGAACCCCAGTGCCCCCTTCCCCCCCATGGACCCCTGGCTAACTACAGCTCTCCAGCGCCCCTTGGCGGTGGCCACCCGCTGTCAAGCCCCCCTGGAGACACTGAAGAAGAAGTTCCCTCTGAAGGAGGTGGTCAAGAAGAAGGAACTGAAGACCAGCAAGGAGCTGTTTGGGAACGGGTAGGTCTACATTCTAGTTTGGGAATGGGTAGGTCTACATTCTAGCTGTTTGGGAATGGGTAGGTCTACATTCTAGTTTGGGAATGGGTAGGTCTACATTCTAGTTTGGGAACGGGCAGGTCTACATTCTAGTTTGGGAACGGGTAGGTCTACATTCTAGCTGTTTGGGAATGGGTAGCTCTACATCACTAGCTTTTTGGGAACGGGTAGGTCTACATTCTAGTTTGGGAACAGGTAGGTCTACATTCTACTTTAGGAATGGGTAGGTCTACATCACTAGCTGTTTGAGAACGGGTAGGTCTACATTCTAGCTGTTTGGGAACGGGTAGCTCTACATCACTAGCTTTTTGGGAACGGGTAGGTCTACATTCTAGCTGTTTGGGAACGGGTAGGTCTACATCACTAGCTTTTTGGGAACGGGTAGGTCTACATCACTAGCTGTTTGGGAACGGGTAGGTCTACATCACTAGCTGTTTGGGAACGGGTAGGTATACATCACTAGCTGTTTGGGAACGGGTAGGTCTACATTCTAGTTTGGGAACGGGTAGGTCTGCATCACTAGCTGTTTGGGAACGGGTGGTCTACATTCTAGCTGTTTGGGAACAGGTAGGAATGTGATTCAAATCTCATAGCTACTAGTTTGTCACCTCATTAATGCTTAGTTTCAGATGGGTTCTAAACTACTTGTTATCTCTTTCTTAACTACACGGCTGGAAACAATATTGTGATCATATCAGTTGTGTAGAACACTCCATGGGAGATTCAGTATTGGGCAAAAGTCTGTTCTCTCTTCAACAACTCTGTCCAGAAACCGATAAGGGGGCACCATATGTAGAGGCAGGTTGTTAATAGGCAAACGGAGGAGTTTGATCTCCTCAATGGCCTCCGGGTGGGACCTCCCGGTAGCTAGCGCGGCATTGTTTTAATAATCCACACCCCCTTTGAGTCCGCTCTTTTCTCAAAGGAGAAAATCATACGCTACTTATCCTTTAATCTAGAAAATGGCTCGCACGATTTGCTTTTATTTGTATGTCTTTACACATGTTTTGGGATTCCTCCTATGTAAACAGAATTTGCCTCATGACATGTTAGTGGAGATAGAGGATTGTTTCATACAAGCGCATGTATTTCCTCTCCTCGGTTACCTTTGACCTTTTTCAAAAGGAGGAGAGTACGGAGTGCGTGAGGAGTCACGCAAAACCAGTTGAGTATATCCCCATATAACTGACCCTCTTTATCCTCTGCAGCACTGAGGAGCCTGATGCCAAGAAAGCCAAAGTTGACGAGGAAGAAGACTTTAACCTGGCTGACATCACAGAGGGAAGCATCACACAGGTGAGAGTAGGCCAGAGGACTTAACATAGGATCTGGAATTATTGAAAGTACACTATCATATACAGTACCAATCAAAAGTTTGGACATACCTACTCATTCAACGGTTTTTCTTAATTTTTAAAATATTTTCAACATTGTAGAATAATAGTGAAGACATCAACTATGAAATAACACATATGGAATCATGTAGTAACCAAAAAAGTGTTAACCAGCTTCACCTGGAATGCTTTTCCACCAATCTTGAAGGAGTTCCCACATATGCTGAGCACTGGTTTGTTGCTTTTCCTTAACCTCTTATGGCTGCATCCCTTGTTCTCAATTTCCGCCTGAAGACATACCCTAATCTAACTGCCTGTAGCTCAGCCCCAGAGGCAAGGATATGCATATTCTTGGTATCATTTGAATGGAAACATTCTGAAGTTTGTGGAAATGTTAATTGAATGTAGGATAATATAACACAGTAGATCTGGTGGAAGGAAAGAGAAAGAAAGAGCATACGTTTTCTGTTTTTTTATTGTTGTAGCATCTTTCACAAGTACTAGAATAGGATGCTGGAGATAATTTTGATGGATAACACAAGAGGGCAACTGTAGGTGTGCAAAGTTTCAGACTGATAACCTCAGGAATGGGTGGAGCTACATGACATTTAGCATGAAGTCACTCAGGTGTCCCACACAAGTTGCCCAAATGTACCCAAGTGGACGAATTGGTGAAATGACCTATAACTATATACAATAGTGCAAATAACTATATACAACATATCAAAAAGCAATTCTAACACACAAAAAAGCCACAAAAAAATATATATATTAGAAAAAATATTTATTAAAAAACAGTACACCTTTTGGAAGTCCTCTACACAATATTTTGCTGCCTGTGCCATGTCCCATAGCAGTCTCTTTCAGATGTAAAACGGAGGCAAACTGAACAAGTGGTGCCGCGACACAGAACACAACGACGCCTCCATGCTGTGCCCTTTTGGCCCTGAGGCACCGTCATGCCTGCAGTAATGAACTGTGGCATATGAACACCACTGGGGGCAGAGGTAGAGCGGGCAGCTTGGCACCGGGGGATCCCAGTCAGTCACTATCACTGTGAAAGAAAACATTTAACAAATATTTGTATTGTATGAGCCTTTTATCATCACATAAAATAAACAGATATGTATTGTATAGAGCAGAGGGAACAGTCACTAAGGTGAAGTGCTGTCCCATTCAACTCCGGCCATTGTTGTGGGCCTGCCCTCCCTTGAACAGCACCCAATGGCTATTTCATATGGAAATGGAGAGGAGTAGCAGGCACAGTGGCCAAGTGTGTGTTTGCTGTTCTACTGCATTCCATTTGAATAAAAAAATTGAAAATATATATATCTGACATGGAATATATATAAAACACACATATATTGGTGCAAAAAGGTATTTAGTCAGCCACCAATTGTGCAAGTTCTCCCACTTAAAAAGATGAGCGAGGCCTGTAATTTTCATCATAGGTACACTTCAACTATAATAGACAAAATGAAGAAAAAAAATCCAGAAAATCACATTGTAGGATTTTTTATGAATTTATTTGCAAATTATGGTGGAAAATAAGTATTTAGTCACCTACAAACAAGCAAGATTTCTGGCTCTCACAGACCTGTAACTTCTTCTTTAAGACACTCCTCCATCCTCCACTCGTTACCTGTATTAATGGCACCTGTTTGAACTTGTTATCAGTATAAAAGACACCTGTCCACAACCTCAAACAGTCACACTCCAAACTCCACTATGGCCAAGACCAAAGAGCTGTCAAAGAACACCAGAAACAAAATTGTAGACCTGCACCAGGCTGGGAAGACTGAATCTGCAATAGGTAAGCAGCTTGGTTTGAAGAAATCAACTGTGGGAGCAATTATTAGGAAATGGAAGATATACAAGACCACTGATAATCTGCCTCGAACTGGGGCTCCACGCAAGATCTCACCCCGTGGGGTCAAAATGATCACAAGAACGGTGAGCAAAAATACCAGAACCACACGGGGGGACCTAATGAATGACCTGCAGAGAGCTGGGACCAAAGTAACAAAGTCTACCATCAGTAACACACTACGCACACTACGTAACCTACGGACTCAAATCCTGCAGTGCCAGACGTGTCCCCCTGCTTAACTTCTTGGATAAAGGGGGCGCTCTTTTAATTTTTGGATAAAAAAACGTTCCCGTTTTAAACAAGATATTTTGTCACGAAAAGATGCTCGACTATGCATATAATTGACAGCTTTGGAAAGAAGACACTCTGACGTTTCCAAAACTGCAAAGATATTGTCTGTGACACAGAACTGATGCTACAGGCGAAACCAAGATGAAATTTCAAACAAGAAGTGCCCCAGATTTTGAAGGCGCTGTGTTTCAATGTCTCCTTATATGGCTGTGAATGGGCCAGGAATAAGCTTACACTTTCTGTCGTTTCCCCAAGGTGTCTGCAGCATTGTGACATGTTTTGTAGGCATATCATTGGAAGATTGACCATTTTACACTACATTTACATTTACATTTAAGTCATTTAGCAGACGCTCTTATCCAGAGCGACTTACATCTACCAGGTGCTCGCTTGGTGTCCTCCTCCGTCGCAATTATTGCGTAATCTCCAGCTGCGTGTATTTTTCCGTTTGCTTCCGAGGAGATACCCAACTGCCACAAATTATTTATCATTGAATAGATATGTGAAAAACACCTTGAGGATTGATTCTAAACAACATTTGCCATGTTTCTGTCAATATTATGGAGTTAATTTGGGAAAAAGTTCGGCATTGTAATGACTGAATTTTCGGGGGGGTTTTCTTAGCCAAACGTGATGAACAAAACGGAGCGATTACTCCTACACAAATAATATTTTTGGAAAAAATGAACTCTAACTGAGAGTCTCCTCATTGAAAACATCGGAAGTTCTTCAAAGGTAAATTATTTTATTTGAATGCTTTTCTTGTTTTTGTGAAAATGTTGCCTGCTGAATGCTAGGCTTAATGCTATGCTAGCTATCAATACTCTTACACAAATGCTTGTGTAGCTATGGTTGAAAAGCATATTTTGAAAATCTGAGATGACAGTGTTGTTAACAAAAGGCTAAGCTTGTGAGTGAATATATTTCTTTCATTTCATTAGCGATTTTCATGAATAGTTAACGTTGCGTTATGGTAATGAGCTTGAGGCTATGATTACTCTATGATGAAACCAAAATATAACTTTTTGGTAAAAACTCAACTCGTGTTTGGAGGACAAAGAATGCTGAGTTGCATCCAAAGAACACCATACCTACTGTTAAACATGGGGGTGGCAACATCATGCTTCGGGCTGTTTTTCTGCAAAGGGACCAGGACGACTGATCCGTGTAAAGGAAAGAATGAATGGGGCCATGTATCGTGAGAAAAACTCCTTCCACCAGCAAGGGCATTGAAGTTGAAACGTGGCTGGGTCTTTCAGCATGACAATGATCCCAAACACACTGCCCGGGCAACGAAGGAGTGGCTTCGTAAGAAGCATTTCAAGGTCCTGGAGTGGCCTAGCCGGTCTCCAGAGCTTATCCCCATAGAACATCTTTGGAGGGAGTTGAAAGTCCGTGTTGCCCAGCAACAGCCCCAAAACATCACTGCTCTAGAGGAGATCTCTATTATTATTATTATTATAATTATTATTATTATAGATCTGCATGGAGGAATGGGCCAAAATACCAGCAACAGTGTGTGAAAACCTTGTGAAGACTTACAGAAAACGTTTGACCTCTGTCATTGCCAACAAAGGGTATATAACAAAGTATTGAGATAAACTTTTGTTATTGACCAAATACTTATTTTCCACCATAATTTGCAAATAAATTCATAAAAATCCTACAATGTGATTTTCTGGATTATTTTTCTCATTTTGTCTGTCATAGTTGAAGTGTACCTATGATGAAAATTACAGGCCTCTCTCATCTTTTTAAGTGGGAAAACTTGCACAATTGGTGGCTGACTAAATACTTTTTTGCCCCACTTTATATCATATAATTTACACGTGTTCCTCTACCAGGTGTTCTCTACTGTATGTTGACCTGTGTGTTCCTCTACCAGGTGGGCAGTGTAGATCCAGCACGGGATTTCCGCACTCTGATTCGCCAGAAGAGTCTTCCGTTTGGAGAGGGTGAGATGATTGGCTGGTTCTACTCTCTCCTTCTCAAACAAGTCTCATGGCCCACGGTTTTTGCCTAGCCTGGTCCCAGATCTGTTTGTACAGTCTTGGCAGCTCTTATGGTCATTGGCAAGATGACCATGAGTGGGTATCCTACCAATCAGGTGTTCTATACTGTATGTTTACACTTGAGTTCAACTCGGGATAACTAGTCATATGAATGTGGCTCACCTTTTAGCCAGGTACATTTCAATAGCAAGGAATCCTTCATAACTAACCTGCTCCAGGGCAGGCTAACTCAGGGCTAACTCTACTATCCTGCATTCAGAACTAACCTGCTCCAGGGCAGGCTAACTCAGGGCTAACGTGCTCCAGGGCAGGCTAACTAAGGGCTAACTCCACTATCCTGCATTCAGAACTAACTCAGGGCTAACGTGCTCCAGGGCAGGCTAACTCAGGGCTAACTCCACTATCCTGCATTCAGAACTAACCTGCTCCAGGGCAGACTAGCTCAGGGCTAACTCCACTATCCTGCATTCAGAACTAACCAGCTCCAGGGCAGGCTAACTCAGGGCTAACTCCACTATCCTGCATTCAGAACTAACCTGCTCCAGGGCAGGGTAACTCAGGGCTAACTCCACTATCCTGCATTCAGAACTAACCTGCTCCAGGGCAGACTAGCTCAGGGCTAACTCCACTATCCTGCATTCAGAACTAACCTGCTCCAGGGCAGGCTAACTCAGGGCTAACTCCACTATCCTGCATTCAGAACTAACCTGCTCCAGGGCAGGCTAACTCCACTATCCTGCATTCAGAACTAACCTGCTCCAGGGCAGGCTAACTCTACTATCCTGCATTCAGAACTAACCTGCTCCAGGGCAGGCTAACTCCACTATCCTGCATTCAGAACTAACCTGCTCCAGGGCAGGCTAACTCTACTATCCTGCATTCAGAACTAACCTGCTCCAGGGCAGGCTAACTCCACTATCCTGCATTCAGAACTAACCTGCTCCAGGGCAGACTAGCTCATGGCTAACTCCACTATCCTGCATTCAGAACTAACCTGCTCCAGGGCAGGCTAACTCAGGGCTAACTCCACTATCCTGCATTCAGAACTAACCTGCTCCAGGGCAGACTAGCTCAGGGCTAACTCCATTTATCCTGAATGAAGTGTCTTAGCTGTGAATTGAGGACCAATGAAATCAGATTCCTTCCCTCACAAAGATTGCGCCATCATCCCCTTCATTTGAGGAAGAGAACGAGATTTGTCAGTTTATTTTTTATATTTTTTATAATAAGTTGAAATACTTTAGCAATGACAGAATGAATTTGAAACTTAACTCACAGTAAAACCTTTGTTTGACAAATATAATTGTGATTAATATTTTATGGATAGGAGTGGGAAAAGGTTCCCCTGCATTGATAAGCCCACCAAAGACTGCATTAACGAGAAGTAATACAATAGAGACGCCACTTCTAAAAGCCCATTTCACAGCCTGCTGATATATTTTCCTTCATTTTGGGTGGCAGGTAGCTTAGTGGTTAGAGCCTAGTGGTTAGATCGTTGGGCCAGTAACCAGCAGGTGGCCTAGTGGTTAGAGCGTTGGGCCAGTAACCAGCAGGTAGTCTAGTGGTTAGAGCGTTGGGCCAGTAACCAGCAGGTAGCCTAGTGGTTAGAGCGTTGGGCCAGTAACCAGCAGGTAGCCTAGTGGTTAGAGCGTTGGGCCATTAACCAGCAGGTAGCCTAGTGGTTAGAGCGTTGGGCCAGTAACCAGCAGGTAGCCTAGTGGTTAGGGCCAGTAACCAGGGTAGCCTAGTAACCAGCAGGCAGGTAGCCTAGTGGTTAGAGCGTTGGGCCAGTAACCAGCAGGTAGCCTAGTGGTTAGAGCGTTGGGCCAGTAACCAGCAGGTAGCCTAGTGGTTAGAGCGTTGGGCCAGTAACTGAAAGGTGGCCTAGTGGTTAGAGTGTTGGGCCAGTAACCAGCAGGTGGCCTAGTGGTTAGAGCGTTGGGCCAGTAACCAGTAGGTAGCCTAGTGGTTAGAGCGTTGGGCCAGTAACCAGCAGGTAGCCTAGTGGTTAGAGCGTTGGCCCAGTAACCAGCAGGTGGCCTAGTGGTTAGAGCGTTGGACTAGTAACCAGCAGGTAGCCTAGTGGTTAGAGCGTTGGACTAGTAACCAGCAGGTAGCCTAGTGGTCAGAGCGTTGGACTAGTAACCAGCAGGTAGCCTAGTGGTTAGAGCGTTGGGCCAGTAACTGAAAGCTGGCCTAGTGGTTAGAGCATTGGGCCAGTAACCAGCAGGTAGCCTAGTGGTTAGAGCGTTGGGCCAGTAACCAGCAGGTAGCCTAGTGGTTAGAGCGTTGGGCCAGTAACCAGTAGGTAGCCTAGTGGTTAGAGCGTTGGGCCAGTAACCAGCAGGTAGTCTAGTGGTTAGAGCGTTGGATCAGTAACTGAAAGGTTAGCTGGTTCGAATACCGAATCCTGACAAGGTACAAATCGGTCATTCTGCCCATGAACAAGGCAGTTAACCCACTGTTCCTAGGCTGTCATTGTAAATATGAATTTGTTCTTAACTGACTTGCCTAGTAAAAATAAATATTAAAATGTCATTTTAATTTTTAACTGAAGCTAGCTAGCTTTAGATAACCCTGAGTAGATCTAGCTTGCTTGGTAGGATACCCCTCTGGCTAGCGTTTGACCTGTCATGACCCCATTCTGACCCGTTGTCTTCCTGACATCTTCCTGACCCCATGTCTGTATGTGTCCTCCAGTGTGTCAACAGCTGACTGGCAGGATAGAGCAGTTGCTTGGCAACAAGAACATGAACTACTACATAAAGTGCATCCCCTGTATCCAGACCTTCAGAGAGCAGTCTGTTCAGGTGACCACAACACTTTTACATGTCAGTAGCCTGTGAACAGGTTTTACAGTGTATGTTTAACAAACATTCTTCATCATTATACAGAGACGGGGTAGAATTCTGTTAGATATAGTCCTATCATTACTTTAAATGTATACATCATTGTCATTATACATAAAATTAATAACAGTAATGTGGATCTCCTATTGTAGGTAGGCAGGTAGGTCATGTGGATCTCCTATTGTAGGTAGGTAGGTAGGTCATGTGGATCTCCTATTGTACCTCCCTCTCCGGTAGGTAGGTAGGTAGGTAGGTAGGTAGGTAGGTAGGTAGGTAGGTAGGTAGGTAGGTAGGTAGGTAGGTAGGTAATGTGGATCTCCTATTGTAGGTAGGCAGGTAGGTCATGTGGATCTCCTATTGTACCTCCCTCTCCGGTAGGTAGGTAGGTAGGTAGGTAGGTAGGTAGGTAGGTAATGTGGATCTCCTATTGTAGGTAGGCAGGTAGGTCATGTGGATCTCCTATTGTAGGTAGGTAGGTAGGTAGGTCATGTGGATCTCCTATTGTACCTCCCTCTCCGGTTGGTAGGTGGGTAGGTTGGTAGGTAGGTAGGTAGGTAGGTAGGTAGGTAATGTGGATCTCCTATTGTAGGTAGGCAGGTAGGTCATGTGGATCTCCTATTGTATCTCCCTCTCCGGTAGGTAGGTAGGTAGGTAGGTAGGTAGGTAGGTAGGTAGGTAGGTAGGTAATGTGGATCTCCTATTGTACCTCCCTCTCCGGTAGGTAGGTAGGTAGGTAGGTAATGTGGATCTCCTATTGTAGGTAGGCAGGTAATATATTAATAATAATAATATAATAATATATTCCATTTAGCAGACGCTTTTATCCAAAGCGACTTACAGTCATGTGTGCATACATTCTATGTATGGGTGGTCCCGGGGATCGAACCCACTACCCTGGCGTTACAAGCGCCATGCTCTACCAACTGAGCTACAGAAGGACCACAGGTAGGTCATGTGGATCTCCTATTGTACCTCCCTCTCCGGTAGGTAGGTAGGTAGGTAGGTAGGTAGGTAGGTAGGTAGGTAGGTAGGTGGGTGGGTGGGTGGGTGGGTAGGTAGGTAGGTAGGTAGGTAGGTAGGTAGGTAGGTAGGTAGGTAGGTAGGTAGGTGGGTAATGTGGATCTCCTATTGTACCTCCCTCTCAGGTAGGTAGGTAGGTAGGTAGGTAGGTAATGTGGATCTCCTCTTTCTTCAGGTTGGGAATGCTGATCACTACAACAGCTACATCCAGTCTCTGAAGACCAGTATTCCTGTTAGAGGCCTTCAGGAATTCTGGGACATGCTAGTCCAAGGTACAATAGCAGGCCTCATGTTAACGCTCTTTATTAAAGCAGCGTTATGTGAGCAGGTTATTAATTGTGGTATTGATTAACAGATGCCCTGACCCTGATCAACAAGGACGAAGTTGAAGGGAGCGCGTTCTCGAGTCATGATGCAAAGCAGGTACAGGAGAACCAGCTAACTACCTTCCTCCGGGGTAACCAGGCATTAGAATGGTTCATTTGAAATTAACAGACCCACAAAAATATAAAGGCAACATGTAAATTGTTGGATTCATGAGCTGAAATAAAAGATCCCAGAAATGTTCCATACACACAAAAAGCTTATTTCGCTCAAATTTTGTGCACAAATGTGTTTTCATCACTGTTAGTGAGCATTTCTCCTTTGCCAAGATAATCCATCCACCTGACAGGTGTGGCATATCAAGGAAGTTGATTAAACAGCGTGATCATTACACACCTTGTGTGTATAAAAGGCCACTCTAAAAAGTACAACGCCACAGATGTCTCAAGTTTTGAGGGAGTGTGCAATTGGCATGCTTACTGCAAGAATGTCCAACAGCTGTTGCCGGATAATTTTATGTTAATTTCTCTACCGTAAGCCACCTCCAACGTCATTTTAGAGTATTTGGCCTCACCCGCAGACCAGGTGTAACCACGCCAGCCCAGGACCTCCACATCCTGCTTCCTCACCTGTGGGATTGTCTGAAGGGGGGTGCTGAGGAGTATTTTTTTGTCTGTGGGGAAAACTGATTCTAATTGGCTAGACCTGCCTCCCTAGCGGGTGAGCTTATGCCATCCCAGGCCCACCCATGGCTACACCCCTGCCCAGTCATGTTAAATCCATAGATTAGGGCCTAATGAATTGATTTCAATTGACTGATTTCCTTATATGAACTGTAACTCAGTAAAGTCTTTAAAATGGTTGCGTGTATATGTTTGGTCAGTATATCTGAGTGGTTGTAAAATGACTGACGAGAAGTTGTCCAGTCCTATTTCCTGATTGAAGCCTGACTCTGTCCTTAGTTCCTGACTGCAGGGGAGAAGAAAGAGGAGGTAGTAGCGGCTGTGGTGGACGATACAGGAGATGTGGACGACTTGGTGAGTGTTCATCTTTTGTGGTTACATTTTCAGGGAGAAAGTGTGTTCGTGGGGGTTGGCGGCGACACATCTACAAGATCAACAGTTGTATATGTGACTTCTCTACCATGGTTTATCTCCTCTCCCTACAGCTGGACATGATGTAAGGTAGAAGACGGCGGGGTTGAGGAGTGGAGGATGAAGGAAACCAAACAGATTCAACTGTCCATCATCTGCCACCTGGAGTTAACAGCATACTTTGGGATTTTGACCATTTATTGACTTCCCCAGAGTCAGATGATTACCATGTGGATGCCGTTTTTATGTCTCTGCATTCAGTAGGTAGGAAGTCAGAGGTCATGCTAGCTGATGTCATATACAGAGCATCCGGAAAGTATTCAGACCCCTTGACTTTTTCCACATTTTGTTACGTTACAGCCTTATTCTAAAATGGATTATATTGTTGTCTTTCCTCATCAATATACACCCCATAATGACATCACAATACCCCATAATGACAAAGCAAAAAACAGGTTTTTAGAAATGTTGGCAAATGTATTAAAAATAAAAACGTATTGCATTTACGTAAGTATTCAGTACTTTGTTGAAGCACCTTTGGCAGCCATTACAGCCTCGACTCAAATTGTAGTCACCTGACCTGAATACAACAGGTGTAGTAGACCTTACAGTGAAATGCCGAATACAACAGGTGTGTAGACCTTACAGTGAAATGCTGAATACAACAGGTGTAGTAGACCTGACAGTGAAATGCTGAATACAACAGGTGTAGTAGACCTGACAGTGAAATGCTGAATACAACAGGTGTAGTAGACCTCACAGTGAAATGCTGAATACAATAGGACCTTACAGTGAAAGGCTGAATACAACAGGTGTAGTAAACCTTACAGGGAAATGCTGAATACAACAGGTGTAGTAGACCTCACAGTGAAATGCTGAATACATCAGGTGTAGTAGACCTCACAGTGAAATGCTGAATACAACAGGTGTAGTAGACCTTACAGTGAAATGCTCACAGTGAAATGCTGAATACAACAGGTGTAGTAGACCTCACAGTGAAATGCTGAATACAACAGGTGTAGTAGACCTCACAGTGAAATGCTGAATACAACAGGTGTAATAGACCTTACAGTGAAATGCTGAATACAACAGGTGTAGTAGACCTCACAGTGAAATGCTGAATACAACAGGTGTAGTAGACCTCACAGTGAAATGCTGAATACAACAGGTGTAGTAGACCTCACAGTGAAATGCTGAATACAACAGGTGTAGTAAACCTTACAGGGAAATGCTGAATACAACAGGTGTAGTAGACCTCACAGTGAAATGCTGAATACAACAGGTGTAGTAGACCTCACAGTGAAATGCTGAATACAACAGGTGTAGTAGACCTCACAGTGAAATGCTGAATACAACAGGTGTAGTAGACCTCACAGTGAAATGCTGAATACAACAGGTGTAGTAGACCTCACAGTGAAATGCTGAATACAACAGGTGTAGTAGACCTTACAGTGAAATGCTGAATACAACAGGTGTAGTAGACCTGACAGTGAAATGCTGAATACAACAGGTGTAGTAGAGCTCACAGTGAAATGCTTACTTACAAGCCCTTAACCAACAGGTGTAGTAGACCTTACAGTGAAACGCTGAATACAACAGGTGTAGTAGACCTTACAGTGAAATGCTGAATACAACAGGTGTAGTAGACGTCACAGTGAAATGCTGAATATAACAGGTGTAGTAGACCTTACAGTGAAATGCTGAATACAACAGGTGTAGTAGACCTTACAGTGAAATGCTGAATACATCAGGTGTAGTAGACCTTACAGTGAAATGATGAATACAACAGGTGTAGTAGACCTTACAGTGAAATGCTGAATACAACAGGTGTAGTAGACCTTACAGTGAAATGCTGAATACATCAGGTGTAGTAGACCTTACAGTGAAATGATGAATACAACAGGTGTAGTAGACCTTACAGTGAAATGCTGAACACAACAGGTGTAGTAGACCTCACAGTGAAATGCTGAATACAACAGGTGTAGTAGAACTGACATTGAAATGCTGAATACAACAGGTGTGTAGACCTTACAGTGAAATGCTGAATACATCAGGTGTAGTAGACCTTACAGTGAAATGCTGAATACAACAGGTGTAGTAGACCTTACAGTAAAATGCTGAATACATCAGGTGTAGTAGACCTTACAGTGAAATGCTGAATACAACAGGTGTAGTAGACCTCACAGTGAAATGCTGAATACAACAGGTGTAGTAGACCTTACAGTGAAATGCTGAATACAACAGGTGTAGTAGAGCTCACAGTGAAATGCTTACTTACAAGCCCTTAACCAACAGGTGTAGTAGACCTTACAGTGAAACGCTGAATACAACAGGTGTAGTAGACCTTACAGTGAAATGCTGAATACCACAGGTGTAGTAGACCTTACAGTGAAATGCTGAATACAACAGGTGTAGTAGACCTTACAGTGAAATGCTGAATACAACAGGTGTAGTAGACCTTACAGTGAAATGCTGAATACAACAGGTGTGTAGACCTTACAGTGATTTGTCTAATCTTAGCAATTTCTTCTTAGCTAGCTACATAGCCGTCTTTGTATCAAAGATAATTGCGTAATTATCGTATTTCGTCGTCCTAACGTAGTCTTCACTGCTCTGCCCAGCAGCTAGCCAGCTAGCAAACGTCCACCGATTAGCAGCACTGTAGAAACTATTACACTCAACTGAACGACTTGATTAGTGTAGTGTTAGCTAGCTACATAGCTGTCTTTGCTGTCTTCGTATCCAAGATAATTGTGTAGTTTAGAGTGTGTAGTCTTAGAGTGATTATCTTAATTTACCGAGGTTAGCTAGCCAGCTATTTGTCGTCCTTAACGTAGGAGACACTGCTAGCTAGCCAACGTCTTCCTAATAGAACTCAACAACCCGGTCGCATTCCGCTTCGCTCCACAGGTAGTATCACATTTTCACTTCATTTCAGTACAGTACAACGGTTTGATTTGTTTGATCGTAGCTAGCTACATAGCTAGCTACATAGCCGTCTTTGTATCAAAGATAATTGTGTAGTCTAGAGCGACTTTCTAGGTTAGCTAGCCAGCTATTGTCGTTCTTTTAACGCAACGTAACGTAATCAACACTGCTAGCTAGCCAGCTAGCCCCCGAATAGCAGCACTGTAGAAACTATTACACTCAACGGAACGACTTGATTAGTGTAGTGTCAACAACGCAGCCACTGCCAGCTAGCCTACAAAGTCAACAACGCAGCCACTGCCAGCTAGCCTACTTCAGCAGTACTGTATCATTTTAATCATTTTAGTCAATAAGATTCTTGCTACGTAAGCTTAACTTTCTGAACATTCGAGACGTGTAGTCCACTTGTCATTCCAATCTCCTTTGCATTAGCGTAGCCTCTTCTGTAGCCTGTCAACTATGTGTCTGTCTATCCCTGTTCTCTCCTCTCTGCACAGACCATACAAACGCTCCACACCGCGCGTGGCCGCGGCCACCCTAATCTGGTGGTCCCAGCGCGCACGACCCACGTGGAGTTCCAGGTCTCCGGTAGCCTCTGGAACTGCCGATCTGCGGCAAACAAGGCAGAGTTCATCTCAGCCTATGCCTCCCTCCAGTCCCTCGACTTCTTGGCACTGACGGAAACATGGATCACCACAGACAACACTGCTACTCCTACTGCTCTCTCTTCGTCCGCCCACGTGTTCTCGCACACCCCGAGAGTTTCTGGTCAGCGGGGTGGTGGCACCGGGATCCTCATCTCTCCCAACTGGTCATTCTCTCTTTCTCCCCTTACCCATCTGTCTATCGCCTCCTTTGAATTCCATGCTGTCACAGTTACCAGCCCTTTCAAGCTTAACATCCTTATCATTTATCGCCCTCCAGGTTCCCTCGGAGAGTTCATCAATGAGCTTGATGCCTTGATAAGCTCCTTTCCTGAGGACGGCTCACCTCTCACAGTGCTGGGCGACTTTAACCTCCCCACGTCTACCTTTGACTCATTCCTCTCTGCCTCCTTCTTTCCACTCCTCTCCTCTTTTGACCTCACCCTCTCACCTTCCCCCTACTCACAAGGCAGGCAATACGCTCGACCTCATCTTTACTAGATGCTGTTCTTCCACTAACCTCATTGCAACTCCCCTCCAAGTCTCCGACCACTACCTTGTATCCTTTTCCCTCTCGCTCTCATCCAACACCTCCCACACTGCCCCTACTCGGATGGTATCGCGCCGTCCCAACCTTCGCTCTCTCTCCCCCGCTACTCTCTCCTCTTCCATCCTATCATCTCTTCCCTCTGCTCAAACCTTCTCCAACCTATCTCCTGATTCTGCCTCCTCAACCCTCCTCTCCTCCCTTTCTGCATCCTTTGACTCTCTATGTCCCCTATCCTCCAGGCTGGCTCGGTCCTCCCCTCCCGCACCGTGGCTCGACGACTCATTGCGAGCTCACAGAACAGGGCTCCGGGCAGCCGAGCGGAAATGGAGGAAAACTCGCCTCCCTGCGGACCTGGCATCCTTTCACTCCCTCCTCTCTACATTTTCCTCCTCTGTCTCTGCTGCTAAAGCCACTTTCTACCACTCTAAATTCCAAGCATCTGCCTCTAACCCTAGGAAGCTCTTTGCCACCTTCTCCTCCCTCCTGAATCCTCCTCCCCCTCCCCCTCCTCCCTCTCTGCAGATGACTTCGTCAACCATTTTGAAAAGAAGGTCGACGACATCCGATCCTCGTTTGCTAAGTCAAACGACACCGCTGGTTCTGCTCACACTGCCCTACCCTGTGCTCTGACCTCTTTCTCCCCTCTCTCTCCAGATGAAATCTCGCGTCTTGTGACGGCCGGCCGCCCAACAACCTGCCCGCTTGACCCTATCCCCTCCTCTCTTCTCCAGACCATTTCCGGAGACCTTCTCCCTTACCTCACCTCGCTCATCAACTCATCCCTGACCGCTGGCTACGTCCCTTCCGTCTTCAAGAGAGCGAGAGTTGCACCCCTTCTGAAAAAACCTACACTCGATCCCTCCGATGTCAACAACTACAGACCAGTATCCCTTCTTTCTTTTCTTTCCAAAACTCTTGAACGTGCCGTCCTTGGCCAGCTCTCCCGCTATCTCTCTCAGAATGACCTTCTTGATCCAAATCAGTCAGGTTTCAAGACTAGTCATTCAACTGAGACTGCTCTTCTCTGTATCACGGAGGCGCTCCGCACTGCTAAAGCTAACTCTCTCTCCTCTGCTCTCATCCTTCTAGACCTATCGGCTGCCTTCGATACTCTGAACCATCAGATCCTCCTCTCCACCCTCTCCGAGTTGGGCATCTCCGGCGCGGCCCACGCTTGGATTGCGTCCTACCTGACAGGTCGCTCCTACCAGGTGGCGTGGCGAGAATCTGTCTCCTCACCACGCGCTCTCACCACTGGTGTCCCCCAGGGCTCTGTTCTAGGCCCTCTCCTATTCTCGCTATACACCACGTCACTTGGCTCTGTCATAACCTCACATTGTCTCTCCTATCATTGCTATGCAGACGACACACAATTAATCTTCTCCTTTCCCCCTTCTGATGACCAGGTGGTGAATCGCATCTCTGCATGTGATGACCAGGTGGTGAATCGCATCTCTGCATGTCTGGCAGACATATCAGTGTGGATGACGGATCACCACCTCAAGCTGAACCTCGGCAAGACGGAGCTGCTCTTCCTCCCGGGGAAGGACTGCCCGTTCCATGATCTCGCCATCACGGTTGACAACTCCATTGTGTCCTCCTCCCAGAGCGCTAAGAACCTTGGCGTGATCCTGGACAACACCCTTTCGTTCTCAACCAACATCAAGGCGGTGGCCCGTTCCTGTAGGTTCATGCTCTACAACATCCGCAGAGTACGACCCTGCCTCACACAGGAAGCGGCGCAGGTCCTAATCCAGGCACTTGTCATCTCCCGTCTGGATTACTGCAACTCGCTGTTGGCTGGGCTCCCTGCCTGTGCCATTAAACCCCTACAACTCATCCAGAACACCGCAGCCCGTCTGGTGTTCAACCTTCCCAAGTTCTCTCACGTCACCCCGCTCCTCCGCTCTCTCCACTGGCTTCCAGTTGAAGCTCGCATCCGCTACAAGACCATGGTGCTTGCCTACGGAGCTGTGAGGGGAACGGCTCCTCAGTACCTCCAGGCTCTGATCAGGCCCTACACCCAAACAAGGGCACTGCGTTCATCCACCTCTGGCCTGCTCGCCTCCCTACCACTGAGGAAGTACAGTTCCCGCTCAGCCCAGTCAAAACTGTTCGCTGCTCTGGCCCCCCAATGGTGGAACAAACTCCCTCACGACGCCAGGACAGCGGAGTCAATCACCACCTTCCGGAGACACCTGAAACCCCACCTCTTTAAGGAATACCTAGGATAGGATAAAGTATTCCTTCTACCCCCCCCCTAAAAGATTTAGATGCACTATTGTAAAGTGGCTGTTCCACTGGATGTCATAAGGTGAATGCACCAATTTGTAAGTCGCTCTGGATAAGAGCGTCTGCTAAATGACTTAAATGTAAATGTACCTCACAGTGAAATGCTGAATACAACAGGTGTAGTAGGCCTCACAGTGAAATGCTGAATACAACAGGTGTAGTAGACCTTACAGTGAAACGCTGAATACAACAGGTGTAGTAGACCTTACAGTGAAATGCCGAATACAACAGGTGTAGTAGACCTTACAGTGAAATGCTGAATACAACAGGTGTAGTAGACCTCGCAGTGAAATGTTGAATACAACAGGTGTGTAGACCTTACAATGAAATGCTGAATACAACAGGTGTAGTAGACCTCACAGTGAAATGCTGAATACAACAGCTGTAGTAGGCCTCACAGTGAAATGCTGAATACAACAGGTGTAGTAGACCTTACAGTGAAACGCTGAATACAACAGGTGTAGTAGACCTTACAGTGAAATGCCGAATACAACAGGTGTAGTAGACCTTACAGTGAAATGCTGAATACAACAGGTGTAGTAGACCTCGCAGTGAAATGTTGAATACAACAGGTGTGTAGACCTTACAATGAAATGCTGAATACAACAGGTGTAGTAGACCTCACAGTGAAATGCTGAATAAAACAGGTGTAGTAGACCTTACAGTGAAATGCTGAATACAACAGGTGTAGTAGACCTCACAGTGAAATGATGAATACAACAGGTGTAGTAGACCTCACAGTGAAATGCTGAATACAACAGCTGTAGTAGACCTTACAGTGAAATGCTGAATACAACAGGTGTAGTAGACCTCACAGTGAAACGCCGAATACAACAGGTGTGTAGACCTTACAGTGAAATGCTTACTTACAAGCCCTTAACCAACAATGCAGATTTAATTTTTTAAAAGCCAACATTTATTTATTTTTTAAATAAATTAACAAATAATTAAAGAGCAGCAATAAAATAACAATAGCGAAGCTATATACAGGGGGTACCGGTACAGAGTCGATGTGCGGGGGCACTGCTTAGTCGTGGTAATTGAGATAATATGTACATGTAGGTAAAGTTATTAAAGTGACTATGCATAGATAATAAACAGAGAATAGCATTAGTGTAAAAGGGGGGGGGGCAATGCAAATAGTCTGGCTAGCCATTTTATTAGCTGTTCAGGAGTCTTATGGCTTGGGGGTAGAAGCTGTTTAGAAGCCATTTGGACCTAGACTTGGCGCTCCGGTACCGCTTCCCGTGCGCTAGCAGAGATGACTATGACTAGGGTGACTTGGAATCTTTGACAATTTTTGGGCCTTCCTCTGACACCGCCTGGTATAGAGATCCTGGATGGCAGGAAGCTTGGCCTCAGTGATGTACTGGGCCGTACACACTACCCTCTATTGCCTTGCGGCCAGAGGCTGAGCAGTTACCGTACCAGGCAGTGATGCAACCAGGGTTAGGGTTAACCCTAACCCTCTCGATTAGTGCAGCTGTCGAACCTTTTGAGGATCTTAGGACCCATGCCAAATATTTTCAGTCTCCTGAGGGGGAATCACTTTTAGGTATGAGGCTAAAAGCATGGCACACCTGTCTTTGGGGAGTTTCTCCCATTCTTGTCTGCAGATCCTCTCAACTCTGTCAGGTTGGATGGAGAGCATTGCTGCACAGCTATTTTCAGGTCTCTCCAGAGACTTGTCGTGAAGCCACTCCTGCGTTGTCTTGGCTGTGTGCTTAGGGTCATTGCCCTGTTGGAAGGGGAACCTTCGCCCCAGTCTGAGGTCCTGAGCAGGTTTTCATCAAGGATCTCTCTCTGTACTTTGCTCTGTTCATCTTTCTTTCGATCCTGACTAGTCTCCAAGTCCCACAGCATGATGCTGCCACCACCATGCTTCACCGTAGGGATGGTGCCAGGTTTCCTCCAGACGTGACACTCAGCATTCAGGCCAAAGTGGTCAATCTTGGTTTCATCAGACCAGAGAATCTTGTTTCTCATGATCTGAGAGTCCTTTAGGTGCCCTTTGGCAAACTCTAAGCGGGCTGTCATGTGGCTTTTACTGAAGAGTGGCTTCCATCTGGCCACTCTACCATAAAGGCCTGATTGGTGGAGTGCTGCAGAGATGGTTGTCATTCTGGAAGGTTCTCCCATCTCCACAGTGGAACGCTGGAGCTTTTTCAGAATGACCATCGGGTTGTTAGTCACCTCCCTGACCAAGGCCCTTCCCCCGATTGCTCAGTTTGGCTGGACGGCCAGCTCTAGGAAGAGTCTTTGTGGTTCCAAACTTCTTCCATTTAAGAATGATGGAGGCCACTGTGTTCTTGGGGACCTTCAATACTGCAGACATTTATTGGTACCCTTCCCCAGATCTGTGCCTCGACACAATCCTCCTGTGTGAAACTTGATTTGTTTCTTCAATCAAGTTGTAGAAACATCTCAAGGATGGTCAATGGAAACAGGATGAACCTGAGCTCAATTTAGAGTCTCATAGCAAAGGGTCTGAATACTTATGTAAATAAGTTATTTACGGTTTTATTTTTAATACATTTGCAAAAATGTCTAAACCTATTTCCGCTTTGACGTTATTGGGTGTAGATTGCTGAGAATGGTTATTTATTTCATCTATTTTAGAATAAGGCTAACGTAACAAAATGTGTAAAGTCGAGGGGTTTGAATACTTTCCGAAGGCACTGTACTTCCTGTCCATTGTCCTGACTCTAGTTAGCAACTTCCTTCAAACTGCACACAGACATGAACCCCTGGACACCATTTTTATCTGACTGTGGGGAAGTAGATAACTGGCTTCATTGTCAAAATCCCAACGTATCCCTTTAACCTGTACATTACAGTAGCACCATCTCTGTCCAGATAGTCTACATGTAGACTCACTATACAGGTACTGGAACCATTTCTCAATAGTGACTGAACAATGGTTGAGGTGGTTTGTTGATCGAGATAGATGCATCACTGAAGAAATGTGACATTGGAGCAGTACTTCAAAATTCGTCTCTGTATGGCTCTGCTTTGTCAACTTGGTTTAAATGGTTTGTCAACTTGGTTTAAATGGTTTGTCAACTTGGTTTAAATGCTTTGTCAACTTGGTTTAAATGGTTTGTCTCTGTATGGCTCTGCTTTGTCAACTTGGTTTAAATGCTTTGTCAACTTGGTTTAAATGGTTTGTCAACTTGGTTTAAATGGTTTGTCAACTTGGTTTAAATGGTTTGTCTCTGTATGGCTCTGCTTTGTCAACTTGGTTTAAATGGTTTGTCAACTTGGTTTACATGCTTTGTCAACTTGGTTTAAATGCTTTGTCAACTTGGTTTAAATGGTTTGTCAACTTGTTTTAAATGGTTTGTCAACTTGGTTTAAATAGTTTGTCAACTTGGTTTAAATGGTTTGTCAACTTGGTTTAAATGCTTTGTCAACTTGGTTTAAATGGTTTGTCAACTTGGTTTAAATGGTTTGTCAACTTGGTTTAAATGGTTTGTCTCTGTATGGCTCTGCTTTGTCAACTTGGTTTAAATGGTTTGTCAACTTGGTTTAAATGCTTTGTCAACTTGGTTTAAATGCTTTGTCAACTTGGTTTAAATGGTTTGTCAACTTGTTTTAAATGGTTTGTCAACTTGGTTTAAATGGTTTGTCAACTTGGTTTAAATGCTTTGTCAACTTGGTTTAAATGGTTTGTCAACTTGGTTTAAATGGTTTGTCAACTTGGTTTAAATGCTTTGTCAACTTGGTTTAAATGCTTTGTCAACTTGGTTTAAATGCTTTGTCAACTTGGTTTAAATGGTTTGTCAACTTGGTTTAAATGGTTTGTCAACTTGGTTTAAATGGTTTGTCAACTTGGTTTAAATGGTTTGTCTCTGTATGGCTCTGCTTTGTCAACTTGGTTTAAATGGTTTGTCAACTTGGTTTAAATGGTTTGTCAACTTGGTTTAAATGGGTTGTCAACTTGGTTTAAATGGTTTGTCTCTGTATGGCTCTGCTTTGTCAACTTGGTTTAAATGCTTTGTCAACTTGGTTTAAATGCTTTGTCAACTTGGTTTAAATGCTTTGTCAACTTGGTTTAAATGCTTTGTCAACTTGGTTTAAATGCTTTGTCAACTTGGTTTAAATGGGTTGTCAACTTGGTTTAAATGGTTTGTCTCTGTATGGCTCTGCTTTGTCAACTTGGTTTAAATGGTTTGTCAACTTGGTTTAAATGGTTTGTCAACTTGGTTTAAATGGTTTGTCAACTTGGTTTAAATGGTTTGTCAACTTGGTTTAAATGGTTTGTCAACTTGGTTTAAATGGTTTGTCTCTGTATGGCTCTGCTTTGTCAACTTGGTTTAAATGGTTTGTCAACTTGGTTTAAATGGTTTGTCAACTTGGTTTAAATGGTTTGTCAACTTGGTTTAAATGGTTTGTCAACTTGGTTTAAATGGTTTGTCAACTTGGTTTAAATGGGTTGTCAACTTGGTTTAAATGGTTTGTCTCTGTATGGCTCTGCTTTGTCAACTTGGTTTAAATGCTTTGTCAACTTGGTTTAAATGCTTTGTCAACTTGGTTTAAATGGTTTGTCAACTTGGTTTAAATTGGCTTTGTCAACTTGGTTTAAATGTTGTCAACTTGGTTTAAATGGTTTGTCTCTGTATGGCTCTGCTTTGTCAACTTGGTTTAAATGCTTTGTCAACTTGGTTTAAATGCTTTGTCAACTTGGTTTAAATGCTTTGTCAACTTGGTTTAAATGGGTTGTCAACTTGGTTTAAATGGTTTGTCTCTGTATGGCTCTGCTTTGTCAACTTGGTTTAAGTGGTTTGTCAACTTGGTTTAAATGGTTTGTCAACTTGGTTTAAATGGTTTGTCAACTTGGTTTAAATGGTTTGTCAACTTGTTTTAAATGGTTTGTCAACTTGGTTTAAATGGTTTGTCTCTGTATGGCTCTGCTTTGTCAACTTGGTTTAAATGGTTTGTCAACTTGGTTTAAATGGTTTGTCAACTTGGTTTAAATGGTTTGTCAACTTGGTTTAAATGGTTTGTCAACTTGGTTTAAATGGTTTGTCAACTTGGTTTAAATGGGTTGTCAACTTGGTTTAAATGGTTTGTCTCTGTATGGCTCTGCTTTGTCAACTTGGTTTAAATGCTTTGTCAACTTGGTTTAAATGCTTTGTCAACTTGGTTTAAATGGGTTGTCAACTTGGTTTAAATGGTTTGTCTCTGTATGGCTCTGCTTTGTCAACTTGGTTTAAATGGTTTGTCAACTTGGTTTAAATGGTTTGTCAACTTGGTTTAAATGGTTTGTCAACTTGGTTTAAATGGTTTGTCAACTTGGTTTAAATGGTTTGTCAACTTGGTTTAAATGGTTTGTCAACTTGGTTTAAATGGTTTGTCTCTGTATGGCTCTGCTTTGTCAACTTGGTTTAAATGGTTTGTCTCTGTATGGCTCTGCTTTGTCAACTTGGTTTAAATGGTTTGTCAACTTGGTTTAAATGGTTTGTCAATGGTTTGTCAACTTGGTTTAAATGGTTTGTCAACTTGGTTTAAATGGTTTGTCAACTTGGTTTAAATGGTTTGTCAACTTGGTTTAAATGGTTTGTCAACTTGGTTTAAATGGTTTGTCAACTTGGTTTAAATGGTTTGTCTCTGTATGGCTCTGCTTTGTCAACTTGGTTTAAATGGTTTGTCAACTTGGTTTAAATGCTTTGTCAACTTGGTTTAAATGGTTTGTCTCTGTATGCCTCTGCTTTGTCAACTTGGTTTAAATGCTTTGTCAACTTGGTTTAAATGCTTTGTCAACTTGGTTTAAATGCTTTGTCAACTTGGTTTAAATGCTTTGTCAACTTGGTTTAAATGGTTTGTCAACTTGGTTTAAATGGTTTGTCAACTTGGTTTAAATGGTTTGTCAACTTTTTAAATGTTTGTCAACTTGGTTTAAATGGGTTTAAATGGTTTGTCTCTGTATGGCTCTGCTTTGTCAACTTGGTTTAAATGGTTTGTCTCTGTATGGCTCTGCTTTGTCAACTTGGTTTAAATGGTTTGTCAACTTGGTTTAAATGGTTTGTCAATGGTTTGTCAACTTGGTTTAAATGGTTTGTCAACTTGGTTTAAATGGTTTGTCAACTTGGTTTAAATGGTTTGTCAACTTGGTTTAAATGGTTTGTCAACTTGGTTTAAATGGTTTGTCAACTTGGTTTAAATGGTTTGTCTCTGTATGGCTCTGCTTTGTCAACTTGGTTTAAATGGTTTGTCAACTTGGTTTAAATGGTTTGTCAACTTGGTTTAAATGGTTTGTCTCTGTATGGCTCTGCTTTGTCAACTTGGTTTAAATGGTTTGTCAACTTGGTTTAAATGCTTTGTCAACTTGGTTTAAATGCTTTGTCAACTTGGTTTAAATGGTTTGTCAACTTGGTTTAAATGGTTTGTCAACTTGGTTTAAATGGTTTGTCAACTTGGTTTAAATGCTTTGTCAACTTGGTTTAAATGCTTTGTCAACTTGGTTTAAATGGTTTGTCTCTGTATGGCTCTGCTTTGTCAACTTGGTTTAAATGGTTTGTCAACTTGGTTTAAATGGTTTGTCAACTTGGTTTAAATGCTTGGTTTAAATGGTTTGTCAACTTGGTTTAAATGGTTTGTCAACTTGGTTTAAATGGTTTGTCAACTTGGTTTAAATGGTTTGTCAACTTGGTTTAAATGGTTTGTCTCTGTATGGCTCTGCTTTGTCAACTTGGTTTAAATGGTTTGTCAACTTGGTTTAAATGGTTTGTCAACTTGGTTTAAATGGTTTGTCAACTTGGTTTAAATGGTTTGTCAACTTGGTTTAAATGGTTTGTCAACTTGGTTTAAATGGTTTGTCTCTGGTAAATGGCTCAACTTGGTTTAAATGGTTTGTCAACTTGGTTTAAATGGTTTGTCAACTTGGTTTAAATGGTTTGTCAACTTGGTTTAAATGGTTTGTCAACTTGGTTTAAATGGTTTGTCAACTTGGTTTAAATGGTTTGTCAACTTGGTTTAAATGGTTTGTCAACTTGGTTTAAATGGGTTGTCAACTTGGTTTAAATGGGTTTAAATGGTTTGTCTCTGTATGGCTCTGCTTTGTCAACTTGGTTTAAATGGTTTGTCAACTTGGTTTAAATGGTTTGTCAACTTGGTTTAAATGGTTTGTCAACTTGGTTTAAATGGTTTGTCAACTTGGTTTAAATGGGTTGTCAACTTGGTTTAAATGGTTTGTCTCTGTATGGCTCTGCTTTGTCAACTTGGTTTACATGGTTTGTCAACTTGGTTTTAATGGTTTGTCAACTTGGTTTAAATGGTTTGTCAACTTGGTTTAAATGGTTTGTCAACTTGGTTTAAATGGTTTGTCTCTGTGGCTTAAATGCTTTGTCAACTTGGTTTAAATGGTTTGTCAACTTGGTTTAAATGGTTTGTCAACTTGGTTTAAATGGTTTGTCAACTTGGTTTAAATGGTTTGTCAACTTGGTTTAAATGCTTTGTCAACTTGGTTTAAATGCTTTGTCAACTTGGTTTAAATGGTTTGTCTCTGTATGGCTCTGCTTTGTCAACTTGGTTTAAATGGTTTGTCAACTTGGTTTAAATGGTTTGTCAACTTGGTTTAAATGCTTGGTTTAAATGGTTTGTCAACTTGGTTTAAATGGTTTGTCAACTTGGTTTAAATGGTTTGTCAACTTGGTTTAAATGGTTTGTCAACTTGGTTTAAATGGTTTGTCTCTGTATGGCTCTGCTTTGTCAACTTGGTTTAAATGGTTTGTCAACTTGGTTTAAATGCTTTGTCAACTTGGTTTAAATGGTTTGTCAACTTGGTTTAAATGGTTTGTCAACTTGGTTTAAATGGTTTGTCAACTTGGTTTAAATGGTTTGTCAACTTGGTTTAAATGGTTTGTCAACTTTTAAATGGCTTAAATGGTTTGTCAACTTGGTTTAAATGGTTTGTCAACTTGGTTTAAATGGTTTGTCAACTTGGTTTAAATGGTTTGTCAACTTGGTTTAAATGGTTTGTCAACTTGGTTTAAATGGTTTGTCAACTTGGTTTAAATGGTTTGTCAACTTGGTTTAAATGGTTTGTCAACTTGGTTTAAATGGTTTGTCAACTTGGTTTAAATGGTTTGTCAACTTTAAATGGTTTAAACTTGGTTTATGGGTTGTCAACTTGGTTTAAATGGGTTGTCAACTTGGTTTAAATGGTTTGTCTCTGTATGGCTCTGCTTTGTCAACTTGGTTTACATGGTTTGTCAACTTGGTTTTAATGGTTTGTCAACTTGGTTTAAATGGTTTGTCAACTTGGTTTAAATGGTTTGTCAACTTGGTTTAAATGGTTTGTCTCTGTATGGCTCTGCTTTGTCAACTTGGTTTAAATGGTTTGTCAACTTGGTTTAAATGGTTTGTCAACTTGGTTTAAATGCTTTGTCAACTTGGTTTAAATGCTTTGTCAACTTGGTTTAAATGGTTTGTCTCTGTATGGCTCTGCTTTGTCAACTTGGTTTAAATGGTTTGTCTGAACTTGTGTCTGTACGTCTACGTAGAATTCTCTCAGGTTAATAAAATTGTTGTCTTTTTCTTTATAAGATCTGAACCAGTGTTGTAACTGACCCACTATGACACTAGTGCTCTACTGTCCCACTGGCTTTCTGAACAGTACTTACATTTATTTAATAAATTCTTTAAACAAAATATCACATTTATACATGAATACATTATTCAGCAAAATCCACCGGAACACAAACATCACTGAATTAGCTTAAAGAGCATTAGGCCTAAATTCAATCAGATGAAGTGTTAACTGGTTAGTCGGCCGCATGGATGATGTTTTGAAGGGAGAACTGTGCGGGAACCGTCAAATCGGTGAGCAGCTGCTCTTTGTCACGAAGCCACACCACCCAATTGTTAGAAATTCAGAAAATTAAGGCTACATAGAAGTAATGAAGCTCAAATTGAAAAATCATTCAAGGAAATAATGATTGGAAATGATAATTGAAATGATCACATCTCACATTCCAGTGTTTCAACTTGAAGGCTGCATGGGATTTCTCAATGCAACATACTTCCTCACTTCATGGTCTTATTTTTGTGGACAGATTTTGGGTGGAGTAAACCCTCTCGCCACTTATATTTTCATCTAGCCTTGTACGTGTGAAATAGGACAACCACCAATTCTTTTTAACCCCCCTTTCCTAACCTTAACCTTATTCTCTTAACCTGTGGTGAAAATTCTCCTAACCTGGTACTGTGTGCTGCTATAGAGTTACATTAGAAGTGCCCATCCAAGAAGGCTCAAGGTCATTGGCCACAGATAAAATGTCAAATCACGTTATATGTACAGTAGCTTTGATTAGACTGATCATGTCAACGTACTTTCAAAATCTCAGCAAGCAGTCATCATCGAATTAAGTCGACAATCTACTGGAAAATCCTTGTCATATGAATAGAAATTATAGATAAAACTTATCAGTGCTCATCGGCCATTGGACATAAACATTACACAAGTTAGAAATAGCAAATTCAACAATGAGTTTCATTGAAGGAAACAGTGGCTAACTGTAAGCAATGCAAAGCAATCACTAGCCTGCTATTCAGTCGAGTGGGTGTGTGGTCCCAAATCTGGGTTTAAGGGTCTCTTTTCCAGGCGTAAAAGGAGAAACGTTCAACATTCACCATGCTGTCAATCCAGCATGACTTCTGAAGCTTTCAGAACAACTGGAAACTCAGAACTGGGAAATCTCAGACTTCAGTGACCTCAAGAAAACATTTTGAACAGTCATCCAACTCGGAATTCCAAGTCGGGAATTCAAACCTCTTTCAAGAGCTCCAACCTGAAGATCACGAACTTCATGATTCAACCTTGGTTTTCTCTGAGTTCCCTGTTGTCTTGAAAGGACCATAAATCCAGAGAATGTCAGACATTGATGACAAAATGTGCCCACAAGAACAACTGCTGCGCCCCCTTCCTGTTCAAGTGAGCACAGCACAAGGTGAGTCCAAAAATGTATTGTATGCTGCTGCATAAATGATGTAATATGCCAGTGCATTGTGGTAAATGGTGAAATGGGTATAGCCAGTTATAATTGTAATGGCCTAGCAGATAAGAAAAGATGAACAATATTTACCTGGCTCAAAGAGAATAAATATATATATATTAACAGGAAACTCATTCAACAGTTTTTAGAGGTTAGCTAGCCAGCTATTTGTCGTCCTTAAGACTCTGCTAGCTAGCCAACAGCTAGCCGACAGCTAGCCAACAGCTAGCCAACAGCTAGCCAACGTCTACCGAATAGGACTCAACAACCCGGTCGCATTCACAGGTAGTATCACATTTTCATTTCATTTCATTACAGTACAACGGTTTGATTTGTTTGATCGTAGCTAGCTACATAGCTAGCTACATAGCCGTCTTTGTATCAAAGATAATTGTGTAGTCTAGAGCGATTTTCTAGGTTAGCTAGCCAGCTATTGTCGTTCTTTTAACGCAACGTAACGTAAACAACACTGCTAGCTAGCCAGCTATTTGTCGTCCTTAAGACTCTGCTAGCTAGCCAACAGCTAGCCAACAGCTAGCCAACAGCTAGCCAACGTCTACCGAATAGGACTCAACAACCCGGTCGCATTCACAGGTAGTATCACATTTTCATTTCATTTCATTACAGTACAACGGTTTGATTTGTTTGATCGTAGCTAGCTACATAGCTAGCTACATAGCTGTCTTTGTATCAAAGATAATTGTGTAGTCTAGAGCGATTTTCTAGGTTAGCTAGCCAGCTATTGTCGTTCTTTTAACGCAACGTAACGTAAACAACACTGCTAGCTAGCCAGCTAGCCCCCGAATAGCAGCACTGCAGAAACTATTACACTCAACGGAACGACTTGATTAGTGTAGTGTCAACAACGCGCCAGCTAGCCTACTTCAGCAGTACTTTATCATTTTAGTCAATATGATTCTTGCTACGTAGCTTAACTTTCTGAACATTCGAGACGTGTAGTCCACTTGTCATTCCAATCTCCTTTGCATTAGCGTAGCCTCTTCTGTAGCCTGTCAACTATGTGTCTGTCTATCCCTGTTCTCTCCTCTCTGCACAGACCATACAAACGCTCCACACCGCGTGGCCGTGGCCACCCTAATCTGGTGGTCCCAGCGCGCACGACCCACGTGGAGTTCCAGGTCTCCGGTAGCCTCTGGAACTGCCGATCTGCGGCAAACAAGGCAGAGTTCATCTCAGCCTATGCCTCCCTCCAGTCCCTCGACTTCCTAGCACTGACGGAAACATGGATCACCACAGACAACACTGCTACTCCTACTGCTCTCTCTTCGTCCGCCCACGTGTTCTCGCACACCCCGAGAGCTTCTGGTCAGCGGGGTGGTGGCACCGGGATCCTCATCTCTCCCAAGTGGTCATTCTCTCTTTCTCCCCTTACCCATCTGTCTATCGCCTCCTTTGAATTCCATGCTGTCACAGTTACCAGCCCTTTCAAGCTTAACATCCTTATCATTTATCGCCCTCCAGGTTCCCTCGGAGAGTTCATCAATGAGCTTGATGCCTTGATAAGCTCCTTTCCTGAGGACGGCTCACCTCTCACAGTTCTGGGCGACTTTAACCTCCCCACGTCTACCTTTGACTCATTCCTCTCTGCCTCCTTCTTTCCACTCCTCTCCTCTTTTGACCTCACCCTCTCACCTTCCCCCCCTACTCACAAGGCAGGCAATACGCTCGACCTCATCTTTACTAGATGCTGTTCTTCCACTAACCTCATTGCAACTCCCCTCCAAGTCTCCGACCACTACCTTGTATCCTTTTCCCTCTCGCTCTCATCCAACACCTCCCACACTGCCCCTACTCGGATGGTATCGTGCCGTCCCAACCTTCGCTCTCTCCCCCGCTAATCTCTCCTCTTCCATCCTATCATCTCTTCCCTCTGCTCAAACCTTCTCCAACCTATCTCCTGATTCTGCCTCCTCAACCCTCCTCTCCTCCCTTTCTGCATCCTTTGACTCTCTATGTCCCCTATCCTCCAGGCCGGCTCGGTCCTCCCCTCCCGCACCGTGGCTCGACGACTCATTGCGAGCTCACAGAACAGGGCTCCGGGCAGCCGAGCGGAAATGGAGGAAAACTCGCCTCCCTGCGGACCTGGCATCCTTTCACTCCCTCCTCTCTACATTTTCCTCCTCTGTCTCTGCTGCTAAAGCCATTTTCTACCACTCTAAATTCCAAGCATCTGCCTCTAACCCTAGGAAGCTCTTTGCCACCTTCTCCTCCCTCCTGAATCCTCCTCCCCCTCCCCCCTCCTCCCTCTCTGCAGATGACTTCGTCAACCATTTTGAAAAGAAGGTCGACGACATCCGATCCTCGTTTGCTAAGTCAAACGACACCGCTGGTTCTGCTCACACTGCCCTACCCTGTGCTCTGACCTCTTTCTCCCCTCTCTCTCCAGATGAAATCTCGTGTCTTGTGACGGCCGGCCGCCCAACAACCTGCCCGCTTGACCCTATCCCCTCCTCTCTTCTCCAGACCATTTCCGGAGACCTTCTCCCTTACCTCACCTCGCTCATCAACTCATCCCTGACCGCTGGCTACGTCCCTTCCGTCTTCAAGAGAGCGAGAGTTGCACCCCTTCTGAAAAAACCTACACTCGATCCCTCCGATGTCAACAACTACAGACCAGTATCCCTTCTTTCTTTTCTCTCCAAAACTCTTGAACGTGCCGCCTTGGCCAGCTCTCTCGCTATCTCTCTCTGAATGACCTTGATCCAAATCAGTCAGGTTTCAAGACTAGTCATTCAACTCAGACTGCTCTTCTCTGTATCATGGAGGCGCTCCGCACTGCTAAAGCTAACTCTCTCTCCTCTGCTCTCATCCTTCTAGACCTATCGGCTGCCTTCGATACTGTGAACCATCAGATCCTCCTCTCCACCCTCTCCGAGTTGGGCATGTCCGGCGTGGCCCACGCTTGGATTGCGTCCTACCTGACAGGTCGCTCCTACCAGGTGGCGTGGCGAGAATCTGTCTCCTCACCATGCGCTCTCACCACTGGTGTCCCCCAGGGCTCTGTTCTAGGCCCTCTCCTATTCTCGCTATACACCAAGTCACTTGGCTCTGTCATAACCTCACATGGTCTCTCCTATCATTGCTATGCAGACGACACACAATTAATCTTCTCCTTTCCCCCTTCTGATGACCAGGTGGCGAATCGCATCTCTGCATGTCTGGCAGACATATCAGTGTGGATGACGGATCACCACCTCAAGCTGAACCTCGACAAGTCGGAGCTGCTCTTCCTCCCGGGGAAGGACTGCCCGTTCCATGATCTCGCCATCACGGTTGACAACTCCATTGTGTCCTCCTCCCAGAGCGCTAAGAACCTTGGCGTGATCCTGGACAACACCCTGTCGTTCTCAACTAACATCAAGGCGGTGGCCCGTTCCTGTAGGTTCATGCTCTACAACATCCGCAGAGTTCGACCCTGCCTCACACAGGAAGCGGCGCAGGTTCTAATCCAGGCACTTGTCATCTCCCGTCTGGATTACTGCAACTCGCTGTTGGCTGGGCTCCCTGCCTGTGCCATTAAACCCCTACAACTCATCCACAACGCCGCAGCCCGTCTGGTGTTCAACCTTCCCAAGTTCTCTCACGTCACCCCGCTCCTCCGCTCTCTCCACTGGCTTCCAGTTGAAGCTCGCATCCGCTACAAGACCATGGTGCTTGCCTACGGAGCTGTGAGGGGAACGGCACCTCAGTACCTCCAGGCTCTGATCAGGCCCTACACCCAAACAAGGGCACTGCGTTCATCCACCTCTGGCCTGCTCGCCTCCCTACCACTGAGGAAGTACAGTTCCCGCTCAGCCCAGTCAAAACTGTTCGCTGCTCTGGCCCCCCAATGGTGGAACAAACTCCCTCACGACGCCAGGACAGCGGAGTCAATCACCACCTTCCGGAGACACCTGAAACCCCACCTCTTTAAGGAATACCTAGGATAGGATAAGTAATCCTTCTCACCCCCCCTTAAGATTTAGATGCACTATTGTAAAGTGACTGTTCTACTGGATGTCATAAGGTGAATGCACCAATTTGCAAGTCGCTCTGGATAAGAGCGTCTGCTAAATGACTTAAATGTAAATGTAAATGTAGATGATGTTGTGTGAAAAATGGACTGGGGAGGTAAATATACTTCTCCCATCGACAAAGAAACTCAAATGGGGTGATGATATTGATTAACAGTCATTTTGATCCTAATGTGCAAATTGTCCAAACAGATCATCAAGGTAGATGGATGATTTTAAATGTGTTATTGGACCATAAACAGATTTGGCTCATTAACCTTACAGACCAAATAATGATGATCCACGCTTCTGTCGTGTCTTTACAATCATTAAATGAAGACGTTTCATTTTTATCAAAGATTCTCTGTAATTAGTATTTCACGATCAAATTGATTAATTATGGAAATGTAATTAACTAGGAAGTCGGGGCACCAAGGAAAATATTCAGATTACAAAGTTATCATTTCCTAAAATAACTTTTCAGATATTCTATCTGATCAATTAGTCTTTGAATTAATGAACTATTTACTTTACCTCATGTTAGTCTCATTCCAAACGTCTTAAATTGTTGGTTATCTGCACGAACCCAGTCTTCACTATGAGTCATCCATACATCAATTGTTTTAAATCATTTATTAATTACTAACTGAGTAATTCACCGAAATGCATAAACAAACAACAAACAAGGTAAATATGGTTACAAGACAAGTAGGCTAAACCGGCATGGTAGCTTGTTAGATAAAAGGGGTGTCATGCCCTGGCCTTAGTTACCTTTTGTTTTCTTTATTATTTTGGTTAGGCCAGGGTGCGACACGGGTGTTTGTCTTGTCTAGGGTTTTTATAGATTTATGGGGTTGTGTTCTTTTAGATGTCTAGGTAAGTCTATGGTTGCCTGGATTGGTTCTCAATCAGAGGCAGGTGTTTATCGTTGTCTCTGATTGGGAACAATATTTAGACAGCCATATTCTTTGGGTATTTTGTGGGTGATTGTTTCTTGTCTTTGTGTTTTCTGCACCAGTTAGGACTGTTTCGGTTTTCACGTTTATTGTTTTGTAGTTAGTTCATGTTAAGTGTCTCTTATTAAAGAACCATGAACTATAACCACGCTGCGTTTTGGGTCCACCTCGACTTCCCAGGAAGAAAGCCGTGACAGAATCACCCACCACAACTGGACCAAACGGCATGGTGAAAAGCAGCAGCAGCAGCAACAACAGCAAGAGAAGCAGAATCTGGACTATACGACTTGGGAAGAGATAGACAGGTGGGTGATCGACCCAGGGAGAGTGCCGGAGCCCGCCTGGGATTCGCTGGAGCAGTGTGAGGAGGGTTATAGGAGAATGGAAGCCCTAGAGTCAGCCCCTAAAATTTATTGGGGGGTGGCACACAGGAAGTATGGCGAAGCCAGGTAGGAGACCTGCGCCAACTTCCTGTGCTTACCGGAGAGCGAGTGAGACCAGGCAGGCACCGTGTTATGCTGTGGAGCATACAGTGTCCCCAGTGCGGGTGCATAGCCCGGTGCGGTACATACCAGCTCCTCGTATCGGCCGGGCTAGAGAGGGCATCGAGCCAAGTGCCATGAAGCCGGCTCTACGCATCTGGTCTCCAGTGCGTCTCCTTGGGCCGGCCAACATGGCACCAGCCTTACGCGTGATGTCCCCGGTTCGCCTGCACAGCCCAGTGCGGGCTATTCCACCTCGCCGCACAGGCAGGGCGACCGGGAGCATTCAACCAGGTAAGGTTGGGCAGGCTCGGTGCTCAAGAGCTCCAGTGTGCCTGCACGGTCCGGTCTATCCAGTGCCACCTCAACACACCAGCCCTCCGGTAGCAGCCCCCTGCACCAGGCTTCCTGTGCGTGTCCAGAGCCCAGTACTCCCTGTTCCTCCTCCCCACACTCGCCCTGAGGTCCCAGTACCACCAGCGCCGGCACCACGCACCAGGCCTGCAGTGCGCCCGTCTGTCCAGAGCCGCCAGAGTCCCCCGTCTGTCCAGAGCCGCCAGAGTCCCCCGTCTGTCCAGAGTCTCCCCGTCTGTCCAGAGCCAGAGTCCCCGTCTGTCCAGAGCCTCCCCCCCCGTCTGTCCAGAGCCGCCAGAGTCCCCGTCTGTCCAGAGCCGCCAGAGTCCCCGTCTGTCCAGAGAGTCCCCCGTCTGTCCAGAGCCGCCAGAGTCCCCCGTCTGTCCAGAGCCGCCAGAGTCCCCCGTCTGTCCAGAGCCGCCAGAGTCCCCGTCTGTCCAGAGCCGCCAGAGTCCCCGTCTGTCCAGAGCCGCCAGAGTCCCCCGTCTGTCCAGAGCCGCCAGAGTCCCCGTCTGTCCAGAGCCGCCAGAGTCCCCCGTCTGTCCAGAGCCGCCAGAGTCCCCGTCTGTCCAGAGCCGCCAGAGTCCCCGTCTGTCCAGAGCCGCCAGAGTCCCCCTGTCTGTCCAGAGCCGCCAGAGTCCCCGTCTGTCCAGAGCCGCCAGAGTCCCCGTCTGTCCAGAGCCGCCAGAGTCCCCGTCTGTCCAGAGCCGCCAGAGTCCCCCGTCTGTCCAGAGCCGCCCCGTCTGTCATCCAGAGCCGCCAGAGTCCCCCGTCTGTCCAGAGCCGCCAGAGTCCCCGTCTGTCCAGAGCCGCCAGAGTCCCCGTCTGTCCAGAGCCGTCCCCGTCTGTCCAGAGCCGCCAGAGTCCCCCGTCTGTCCAGAGCCGTCTGTCCAGAGCCGCCAGAGTCCCCCGTCCCAGAGCCGCCAGAGTCCCCCGTCTGTCCAGAGCCGCCAGAGTCCCCGTCTGTCCAGAGCCGCCAGAGTCCCCCGTCTGTCCAGAGCCGCCAGAGTCCCCGTCTGTCCAGAGCCGCCAGAGTCCCCCGTCTGTCCAGAGCCGCCAGTCCCCCGTCTGTCCAGTCCCCCCGTCTGTCCAGAGCCGCCAGAGTCCCCCGTCTGTCCAGAGCCGCCAGAGTCCCCGTCTGTCCAGAGTCTCCCGTCTGTCCAGAGCCGCCAGAGTCCCCGTCTGTCCAGAGCCGCCAGAGTCCCCCGTCTGTCCAGAGCCGCCAGAGTCCCCCTGTCCAGAGCCGCCAGAGTCCCCCGTCTGTCAGAGCCGCCAGAGTCCCCCGTCTGTCCAGAGCCGCCAGAGTCCCCGTCTGTCCAGAGCCGCCAGAGTCCCCGTCTGTCCTGTCCAGAGCCGCCAGAGTCCCCGTCTGTCCAGAGCCGCCAGAGTCCCCGTCTGTCCAGAGCCGCCAGAGTCCCCCGTCTGTCCAGAGCCGCCAGAGTCCCCCCGTCTGTCCAGAGCCGCCCCCGTCTGTCCAGAGTCCCCGTCTGTCCAGAGCCGCCAGAGTCCCCGTCTGTCCAGAGCCGCCAGTCCCCGTCTGTCCAGAGCCGCCAGTCCCCGTCTGTCCAGTCCAGAGTCCCCCGTCTGTCCAGAGTCCCCCCCGTCTGTCCAGAGCCGCCAGAGTCTCCCGTCTGTCCAGAGCCGCCAGAGTCCCCCGTCTGTCCAGAGCCGCCAGAGTCCCCGTCTGTCCAGAGCCGCCAGAGTCCCCCGTCTGTCCAGAGCCGCCAGAGTCCCCCGTCTGTCCAGAGCCGCCAGAGTCCCCGTCTGTCCAGAGCCGCCAGAGTCCCCCGTCTGTCCAGAGCAGAGTCCCCGTCTGTCCAGAGTCGCCAGAGTCCCCGTCTGTCCAGAGCCGCCAGAGTCCCCGTCTGTCCAGAGCCGCCAGAGTCCCCCGTCTGTCCAGAGCCGCCAGAGTCCCCCGTCTGTCCAGAGCCGCCAGAGTCCCCGTCTGTCCAGAGCCGCCAGAGTCCCCCGTCTGTCCAGAGCCGCCAGAGTCCCCCGTCTGTCCAGAGCCGCCAGAGTCCCCGCCAGTCCCAGAGCCGCCAGAGTCCCCGTCTGTCCAGAGCAGAGTCCCCCGTCTGTCCAGAGCCGCCAGAGTCCCCGTCTGTCCAGAGCCGTCTGTCCAGTCCCCCCCCCGTCTGTCCAGAGCCGCCAGAGTCCCCCGTCTGTCCAGAGCCGCCAGAGTCCCCCGTCTGTCCAGAGCCGCCAGAGTCCCCCGTCTGTCCAGAGCCGCCAGAGTCCCCCGTCTGTCCAGAGCCGCCAGAGTCCCCCGTCTGTCCAGAGCCGCCAGAGTCCCCCGTCTGTCCAGAGCCGCCAGAGTCCCCGTCTGTCCAGAGCCGCCAGAGTCCCCGTCTGTCCAGAGCCGCCAGAGTCCCCCGTCTGTCCAGAGCCGCCCCCCCGTCTGTCCAGAGCCGCCCCGTCTGTCCAGAGTCCCCCGTCTGTCCAGAGCCGCCAGAGTCTGTCTGTCCAGAGCCGCCAGAGTCCCCCGTCTGTCCAGAGCCGCCAGAGTCCCCGTCTGTCCAGAGCCGCCAGAGTCCCCGTCTGTCCAGAGCCGTCTCCAGAGCCGCCAGTCCCCCGTCTGTCCAGAGCCGCCAGAGTCCCCCGTCTGTCCAGAGCCGCCAGAGTCCCCCGTCTGTCCAGAGCCGCCAGAGTCCCCGTCTGTCCAGAGCCGCCAGAGTCCCCGTCTGTCCAGAGCCGCCAGAGTCCCCGTCTGTCCAGAGCCGCCAGAGTCCCCGTCTGTCCAGAGCCGCCAGAGTCCCCGTCTGTCCAGAGCCGCCAGAGTCCCCCGTCTGTCCAGAGCCGCCAGAGTCCCCCGTCTGTCCAGAGCCGCCAGAGTCCCCGTCTGTCCAGAGCCGCCAGAGTCCCCCGTCTGTCCAGAGCCGCCAGAGTCCCCGTCTGTCCAGAGCCGCCAGAGTCCCCGTCTGTCCAGAGCCGCCAGAGTCCCCGTCTGTCCAGAGCCGCCAGAGTCCCCCGTCTGTCCAGAGCCGCCAGAGTCCCCGTCTGTCCAGAGCCGCCAGAGTCCCCGTCTGTCCAGAGCCGCCAGAGTCCCCGTCTGTCCAGAGCCGCCAGAGTCCCCCGTCTGTCCAGAGCCGCCAGAGTCCCCCGTCTGTCCAGAGCCGAGTCCCCCCGTCTGTCCAGAGCCCCCCCCGTCTGTCCAGAGCCGCCAGAGTCCCCGTCTGTCCAGAGTCCCCCGTCTGTCCAGAGCCGCCAGAGTCCCCCGTCTGTCCAGAGCCGCCAGAGTCCCCGTCTGTCCAGAGCCGCCAGAGTCCCCGTCTGTCCAGAGCCGCCAGAGTCCCCCGTCTGTCCAGAGCCGCCAGAGTCCCCCGTCTGTCCAGAGTCCCCGCTGTCCAGAGTCCCAGAGTCCCCGTCTGTCCAGAGCCGAGTCCCCGTCTGAGTCCCCCGTCTGTCCAGAGCCGCCAGAGTCCCCGTCTGTCCAGAGCCGCCAGAGTCCCCGTCTGTCCAGAGCCGCCAGAGTCCCCCGTCTGTCCAGAGCCGCCAGAGTCCCCCGTCTGTCCAGAGCCGCCAGAGTCCCCGTCTGTCCAGAGCCGCCAGAGTCCCCGTCTGTCCAGAGCCGCCAGAGTCCCCCCGTCTGTCCAGAGCCGCCAGAGTCCCCGTCTGTCCAGAGCCGCCAGAGTCCCCCGTCTGTCCAGAGCCGCCAGAGTCCCCGTCTGTCCAGAGCCGCCAGAGTCCCCGTCTGTCCAGAGCCGCCAGAGTCCCCGTCTGTCCAGAGCCGCCAGAGTCCCCCGTCTGTCCAGAGCCGCCAGAGTCCCCGTCTGTCCAGAGCCGCCAGAGTCCCCCGTCTGTCCAGAGCCGCCAGAGTCCCCCGTCTGTCCAGAGCCGCCAGAGTCCCCGTCTGTCCAGAGCCGCCAAGTCCCCCGTCTGTCCAGAGCCGCCAATCCCCCCGTCTGTCCAGAGCCGCCAGAGTCCCCCGTCTGTCCAGAGCCGCCCCCGTCTGTCCAGAGCCGCCAGAGTCCCCGTCTGTCCAGAGCCGCCAGAGTCCCCGTCTGTCCAGAGCCGCCAGAGTCCCCGTCTGTCCAGAGCCCCCGCCAGAGTCTCCCGTCTGTCCAGAGCCGCCAGAGTCTCCCGTCTGTCCAGAGCCGCCAGAGTCTCCCGCTGTCCAGAGCCGCCAGAGTCTCCCGTCTGTCCAGAGCCGCCAGAGTCTCCCGTCTGTCAGAGCCGCCAATCGGCCAGGAACCGCCAGAGCCGCCAATCGGCCAGGAACCGCCAGAGCCGCCAATCGGCCAGGAACCGCCAGAGCCGCCAATCGGCCAGGAACCGCCAGAGCCGCCAATCGGCCAGGAACCGCCAGAGCCGCCAATCGGCCAGGAACGGCCAGGAATCGGCCAGGAACCGCCAGAGCCGCCAATCGGCCAGGAACCGCCAGAGCCGCCAATCGGCCAGGAACCGCCAGAGCCGCCAATCAGCCTGAGCTACCTCTCAGTCCTGAGGGAAGTGACGCTACAAAGTTGATACTTATAACAATTGAAATGCTAATCCTTTGCACATGAACGCTCACCCATTCGGGAACAATTGCAATCAATATATATATTTACGCTCAATGTGTTGTCGGGGTCTTTGTTGAAAAGTTTGTTTCTGTTGGAGAGTTTTATCCGTCTCTCTGTCTCTGGTTAGAGGGGATAGTTCAGAGCGACATTCATTCATGTTGTTGTAGAATGGATGTTCCGGCAGTTGTCGTTCTTCGCGTTCAATGATACCGAATTCCTAGCTGCAGACTAGTAATTTATCAAAGACTTGTTCTTATTCTGTCGGTATCAATAGTCTAAGAGTTTAACCACGTGGTATGGTTAAAAGATTCAGCAATGGTCTGCAACCGTTGTACTCCCATGACTCTGTAAACAAGGGCACCCTCATAGACGTCATCCTGACCAACTGGCCCTCCAAATACACCTCCGCTGTCTTCAACCAGGATCTCAGCGATCACTGCCTCATTGCCTGTATCAGCTACGGAGCCGCAGTCAAACGACCACCCCTCATCACTGTCAAACGCTCCCTAAAACACTTCTGTGAGCAGGCCTTTCTAATCGACCTGGCCCGGGTATCCTGGAAGGACATTGACCTCATCCCGTCAGTTGAGGATGCCTGGTCATTCTTTAAAAGTAACTTCCTCACCATTTTAGATAAGCATGCTCCGTTCAAAAAATGCAGAACTAAGAACAGATATAGCCCTTGGTTCACTCCAGACCTGACTGCCCTCGACCAGCACAAAAACATCCTGTAGCGGACTGCAATAGCATCGAATAGTCCCCGCGATATGCAACTGTTCAGGGAAGTCAGGAACCAATACACGCAGTCAGTCAGGAAAGGTAAGGCCAGCTTCTTCAGGCAGAAGTTTGCATCCTGTAGCTCCAACTCCAAAAAGTTCTGGGACACTGTGAAGTCCATGGAGAACAAGAGCACCTCCTCCCAGCTGCCCACTGCACTGAGGCTAGGTAACACGGTCACCACCGATAAATCCATCATTATCGAAAACTTCAACAAGCATTTCTCAACGGCTGGCCATTCCTTCCGCCTGGCTACTCCAACCTCGGCCAACAGCTCCCCCCCCCGCAGCTACTCTCCCAAGCCTCTCCAGGTTCTCCTTTACCCAAATCCAGATAGCAGATTTTCTGAAAGAGCTGCAAAACCTGGACCCGTACAAATCAGCTGGGCTTGACAATCTGGAGCCTCTATTTCTGAAACTATCCGCCGCCATTGTCGCAACCCCTATTACCAGCCTGTTCAACCTCTCTTTCATAGGGGGAGACACCCTGGACCCAAACTGTTACAGACCTATATCCATTCTGCCCTGCCTATCTAAGGTCTTCGAAAGCCAAGTCAACAACAGGTCACTGACCATCTCGAATCCCACCGTACCTTCTCCGCTGTGCAATCTGGTTTCCGAGCCGGTCACGGGTGCACCTCAGCCACGCTCAAGGTACTAAACGATATCATAACCGCCATCGATAAAAGACAGTACTGTGCAGCCGTTTTCATCAACCTTGCCAAGGTTTTCGACTCTGTCAATCACCATATTCTTATCGGCAGACTCAGTAGCCTCGGTTTTTCGGATGACTGCCTTGCCTGGTTCACCAATTACTTTGCAGACAGAGTTCAGTGTGTCAAATCGGAGGGCATGCTGTCCGGTCCTCTGGCAGTCTCTATGGGGGTGCCACAGGGTTAAATTCTCGGGCCGACTCTTTTCTCTGCATATATCAATGATGTTGCTCTTGCTGCGGGCGATTCCCTGATCCACCTCTACGCAGACGACACCATTCTATATACTTCCGGCCCATCCTTGGACACTGTGCTATCTAACCTCCAAAAGGAGCTTCAAATCTAACCTCCAAAAGGAGCTTCAATGCCATACAGCACTCCTTCCGTGGCCTCCAACTGCTCTTAAACGCTAGTAAAACCAAATGCATGCTTTTCAACCGATTGCTGCCTGCAACTGCACGCCTGACCAGCATCACCACCCTGGATCGTTCCCACCTTGAATATGTTGACATCTACAAGTACCTAAGTGTCTGGCTAGACTGCAAACTCTCCTTCCAGACTCATATCAAACATCTCCAATCGAAAATCAAATCAAGAGTCAGCTTTCAATTCCGCAACAAAGCCTCCTTCACTCACGCCGCCAAACTTACCCTAGTAAAACTGACTATCCTACCGATCCTCGACTTCGGCGATGTCATCTACAAAATTGCTTCCAACACTCTACTCAGCAAACTGGATGCAGTTTATCGCAGTGCCATCCGTTTTGTCACTAAAGCACCTTATACCACCCACCACTGCGACTTGTATGCTCTAGTCGGCTGGCCCTCGCTACATATTCGTCGCCAGACCCACTGGCTCCAGGTCATCTACAAGTCCATGCTAGGTAAAGCTCCGCCTTATCTCAGTTCACTGGTCACGATGGCAACACCCATCCGTAGAACGCGCTCCAGCAGGTGTATCTCACTAATCATCCCTAAAGCCAACACCTCATTTGGCCGCCTTTCATTCCAGTTCTCTGCTGCCTGTGACCTGTAACGAATTACAAAAATCGCTGAAGTTGGAGACTTTTATCTCCCTCACCAACTTCAAACATCTGCTATCTGAGCAGCTAACCGATGGCTGCAGCTGTACATAGTCTGTTGGTAAATAGCCCACCCATTTTCACCTACCTCATCCCCATACTGTTTTTATTTATTTACTTTTCTGCTCTTTTGCACACCAATATCTCTACCTGTACATGACCATCTGATCATTTATCACTCCAGTGTTAATCTGCAAAATTGTAATTATTCGCCTACCTCCTCATGCCTTTTGCACACAATGTATATTAGACTCCCCTTTTTTTCCTACTGTGTTATTGACTTGTTAATTGTTTACTCCATGTGTAACACTGTGTTGTCTGTTCACACTGCTATGCTTTATCTTGGCCAGGTCGCAGTTGCAAATGAGAACTTGTTCTCAACTAGCCTACCTGGTTAAATAAAGGTGAAATAAAAACATTTAATAAAAATTGAGAGATATGGTCTGGTGATCATTTCTCAAAGTTGGGTTTTATTTGGAATTGCAGAAAAGGGCTGTTCCAGGATGCCTGACCATAACTCCAATTCCCTTTCTGAGTTTTCCTTCATTAAACGGTCCAAAATCACATTGTAAAATTGGGTAAACCGTATCATACTCACTCATTCATCTTATACAACAATTAGATGTAAACCTCATCTGAGGCTGTTATATAAACAGCGTTATGGTAATGTGGCCATACCATCTCCCATGAGCTTCCCAAGTTGTGACAAACGGACCAGTTCGTAGCTGGATTCTTCACCGATCTTTTATACATTCTCCGGAACATGAAATTTGTTCGGACCTCAAGTTCTGTGAGGTGGAAGAAATTCCTTTATTCTCTATGAAACTTCACTCTATCTCTATACTGTGTGGCCATGATGAGATCCTCAGGAATTTACGACCTCTCTGACCACAGCAGCGTAGTTGAAGTAGGAAAGGGGGAGGCAGGGAGAGGGGGATGGGGCTTGCTGTACCCAAAGAGGGCAACGTCATGACACATCTTTGAAAATATATATAATGCAATTAAAGACTTTAAATCTGGGAAAACTCCAGGGCTGGATGTCATACCAGTTGTGGTATACCAAACATATTTAGATGTACTCAGAGGACCATTATTAGCATGTTTTAACCATTAGCATGTTTTAACCACTTATCAGATACTTAACGAGAAGGTCTGATTTCATTGTTACTGGAACAGGATCCAAGTGGTGTATATATAAAGATCCAGTCCATGTAAAAATTGGAGGCCCCTTACACTTCAGTGTTGTGAAGCTAAATGTATAGCTCATAAAATTAAAAAGGCATTGTCGGACATTGTTCATTCTAATCAGACAGATTTTTTACATGGATAATACATTGGAGATAATATAAGACAAAATACTGGAAACACTAGAATACTATGAAATATCTGGGAAACCAGGCCTGCTATTCATAGCAACTATAGTCTATGTCTCTATTATATAATGACAGACCAGCTCGATCTACTGTCTCTCTTATATTATGACAGACCAGCTAGATCCACTGTCTCTATATTATGACAGACCAGTGAGATCTACTGTCTCTATTATATTATGACAGACCAGCTAGATCTACTGTCTCTATTGTATTATGACAGACCAGCAAGATCTACTGTCTCTATTGTATTATGACAGACCAGCTAGATCTACTGTCTCTATTATATTATGACAGACCAGCTAGATCTACTGTCTCTATTGTAGTATGACAGACCAGCTGGATCTACTGTCTCTATTATAGTATGACAGACCAGCTAGATCTACTGTCTCTATTGTATTATGACAGACCAGCTAGATCTACTGTCTCTATTATATTATGACAGATCAGCTCAATCTGCTGTCTCTATTATATTATGACAGACAAGCTGGATCTACTGTCTATTATAATATGACAGACCAGCTAGATCTACTGTCTCTGTGTCTATGTCTCTATAATATTATGACAGATCAGCTCGATCTACTGTCTCTATTATAATATGACAGACAAGCTAGATCTACTGTCTCTATTATATTATGACAGACCAGCTCGATCTACTGTCTCTATGATAATTTGACAGACCAGCTAGATCTACTGTCTCTACTGTTTTATGACAGACCAGCTAGATCTACTGTCTATTATATTATGACAGACCAGCTAGATCTACTGTCTCTATTATATTATGACAGATCAGCTAGATCTACTGTCTCTATTATATTATGACAGACCAGCTAGATCTACTGTCTCTATTATATTATGACAGACCAGCTAAATCTACTGTCTATATTATAATTTGACAGACCAGCTAGAGCTACTGTTTCTATTATATTTTGACAGACCAGCTAAATCTACTGTCTCTATTATATTATGACAGATCAGCTCGATCTACTGTCTCTATTATATTATGACAGACCAGCTAGATCTACTGTCTCTATTATATTATGACAGACCAGCTAGATCTACTGTCTCTATTATATTATGACAGACCAGCTAGATCTACTGTCTCTATTATAATTTGACAGACCAGCTAGATCTACTGTCTCTATTATAATATGTCAGACCAGTGAGATCTACTGTCTCTATTATATTATGACAGACCAGCTAGATCTACTGTCTCTCTTATAATTTGACAGACCAGCTAGATCTACTGTCTCTCTTATAATTTGACAGACCAGCTAGATCTACTGTCTCTATTATATTTTGACAGACCAGCTAGTTCTACTGTCTCTATTATATTATGACAGACCAGTTAGATCTTTTGTCTCTATTATATTATGACAGACCAGCTAGATATTTTGTCTCTATTATATTATGACAGATCAGCAAGATCTACTGTCTCTATTGTATTATGACAGACCAGCTAGATCTACTGTCTCTGTTATTATGACAGACCAGCTGGATCTACTGTCTCTATTATATTATGACAGACCAGCTAGATCTACTGTCTCATATTATGACAGACCAGCTGGATCCACTGTCTCTATTAT
>NC_060181.1:99432862-99467761 GCF_021184085.1 Oncorhynchus gorbuscha | reverse complement strand
ACAGACACCAGATACCCCCTGTCTGCGCATTATGCCCTGAATATATTCTACCATGCCCAGAAACCTGCTCCTCTTATCCTCTGCCCCCAACGCTCTAGGCGACCAGTTTTGATAGCCTTTAGCCGTACCCTCATACTACTCCTTCTCTGTTCCGCGGGTGATGTGGAGGTAAACCCAGGCCCCGCATGTCCCCAGGTACCCTCATTTGCTGACTTCTGTGATCGAAAAGTCTTGGTTTTATGCATGTCAACATCAGAAGCCTCCTCCCTAAGTTTGTTTTACTCACTGCTTTAGCACACTCTGCTAACCCTGATGTCCTTGCCGTGTCTGAATCCTGGCTCAGGAAGGCCACCAAAAATTCAGAGATTTCCATACCCAACTATAACATCTTCCGTCAAGATAGAACTGCTAAAGGGGGAGGAGTTGCAGTCTACTGCAGAGATAGCCTGCAAAGTAATGTCATACTTTCCAGGTCCATACCCAAACAGTTTGAACTACTAATTTTGAAAATTACTCTCTCCAGAAACAAGTCTCTCACTGTTGCCGCCTGCTACCGACCCCCCCTCAGCTCCCAGCTGTGCCCTGGACACCATTTGTGAATTGATCGCCCCCCCATCTAGCTTCAGAGTTCGTTCTGTTAGGTGACCTAAACTGGGATATGCTTAACACCCCGGCAGTCCTACAATCTAAGCTAGATGCCCTCAATCTCACTCAAATCATCAAGGAACCCACCAGGTACAACCCTAACTCTGTAAACAAGGGCACCCTCATAGACGTCACCCTGACCAACTGGCCCTCCAAATATACCTCTGCTGTCTTCAACCAGGATCTCAGCGATCACTGCCTCATCGCCTGTATCCGCCACGGAGCCGCAGTCAAACGACCACCCTCATCACTGTCAAACGCTCCCTAAAACACTTCTGTGAGCAGGCCTTTCTAATCGACATGGCCCGGGTATCCTGGAAGGACATTGACCTCATCCCGTCAGTTGAGGATGCATGGTCATTCTTTAAAAGTAACTTCCTCACCATTTTAGATAAGCATGCTCCGTTCAAAAAATGCAGAACCAAGAACAGATACAGCCCTTGGTTCACTCCAGACCTGACTGCCCTCGACCAGCACAAAAACATCCTGTGGCGGACTGCAATAGCATCGAATAGCCCCGTGATATGCAACTGTTCAGGGAAGTCAGGAACCAATACACGCAGTCAGTCAGGAAAGCTAAGGCCAGCTTCTTCAGGCAGAAGTTTGCATCCTGTAGCTCCAACTCCAAAAAGTTCTGGGACACTGTGAAGTCCATGGAGAACAAGAGCACCTCCTCCCAGCTGCCCACTGCTCTGAGGCTAGGAAACACGGTCTCCACCGATAAATCCATGATTATCGAAAACTTCAATAAACACTTCTCAACGGCTGGCCATGCCTTCCGCCTGGCTACTCCAACCTCGGCCAACAGCTCCGCCCCCCGTAGCTCCTCACCCAAGCCTCTCCAGGTTCTCCTTTACCCAAATCCAGATAGCAGATGTTCTGAAAGAGCTGCAAAACCTGGACCCGTACAAATCAGCTGGGCTTGACAATCTGGACCCGCTATTTCTGAAACTATCTGCCGCCATTGTCGCAACCCCTATTACCAGCCTGTTCAACCTCTCTTTCATATCGTCTGAGATCCCCAAGGATTGAAAGCTGCCGCAGTCATCCCCCTCTTCAAAGGGGAGACACCCTGGACCCAAACTGTTACAGACCTATATCCATCCTGCCCTGCCTATCTAAGGTCTTCAAAGCCAAGTCAACAAACAGGTCACTGACCATCTCGAATCCCACCGTACCTTCTCCGCTGTGCAATCTGGTTTCCGAGCCGGTCACGGGTGCACCTCAGCCACACTCAAGGTACTAAACGATATCATAACCGCCATCGATAAAAGACAGTACTGTGCAGCCGTCTTCATCGACCTCGCCAAGGCTTTCGACTCTGTCAATCACCATATTCTTATCGGCAGACTCTACAGCCTCGGTTTTTCGGATGACTGCCTTGCCTGGTTCACCAATTACTTTGCAGACAGAGTTCAGTGTGTCAAATCGGAGGGCATGCTGTCCGGTCCTCTGGCAGTCTCTATGGGGGTGCCACAGGGTTCAATTCTCGGGCCGACTCTTTTCTCTGTGTATATCAATGATGTTGCTCTTGCTGCGGGCGATTCCCTGATCCACCTCTACGCAGACGACACCATTCTATATACTTTCGGCCCGTCATTGGACACTGTGCTATCTAACCTCCAAACGAGCTTCAATGCCATACAGCACTCCTTCCGTGGCCTCCAACTGCTCTTAAATGCGAGTAAAACCAAATGCATGCTTTTCAACCGATCGCTGCCTGCACCCGCATGCCCGACTAGCATCACCACCCTGGATGGTTCCGACCTTGAATATGTGGACATCTATAAGTACCTAGGTGTCTGGCTAGACTGCAAACTCTCCTTCCAGACCCACATCAAACATCTCCAATCGAAAATCAAATCAAGAGTCGGCTTTCTATTCCGCAACAAAGCCTCCTTCACTCACGCTGCCAAGCTTACCCTAGTTAAACTGACTATCCTACCGATCCTCGACTTCGCCGATGTCATCTACAAAATGGCTTCCAACACTCTACTCAGCAAACTGGATGCAGTCTATCACAGTGCCATCCGTTTTGTCACTAAAGCACCTTATACCACCCACCACTGCGACTTGTATGCTCTAGTCGGCTGGCCCTCACTACATATTCGTCGCCAGACCCACTGGCTCCAGGTCATCTACAAGTCCATGCTAGGTAAAGCTCCGCCTTATCTCAGTTCACTGGTCACGATGGCAACACCCATCCGTAGCACGCGCTCCAGCAGGTGTATCTCACTGATCATCCCTAAAGCCAACACATCATTTGGCCGCCTTTCGTTCCAGTACTCTGCTGCCTGTGACTGGAACGAATTGCAAAAATCGCTGAAGTTGGAGACTTTTATCTCCTCACCAACTTCAAACATCAGCTATCCGAGCAGCTAACCGATCGCTGCAGCTGTACATAGTCTATAGGAAAATAGCCCACCCATTTTCACCTACCTCATTCCCATACTGTTTTTTATACTGTTTTTATTTATTTATTTTTCTGCTCTTTTGCACACCAATATCTCTACCTGTACATGACCTGATCATTTATCACTCCAGTGTTAATCTGCAAAACTGTATTATTCGCCTACCTCCTCATGTCTTTTGCACACATTGTATATAGACTGCCCATTTTTTTTTCTACTGTGTTATTGACTTGTTAATTGTTTATTCCATGTGTAACTCTGTGTTGTCTGTTCACACTGCTATGCTTTTATCTTGGCCAGGTCGCAGTTGCAAATGAGAACTTGTTCTCAACTAGCCTACCTGGTTAAATAAAGGTGAAATAAAAATAAAAATAAATAAAAGACACAGACACACACACACACACACACACACAAATACATACACATTCACACACAGACACACACACACACACACACACAGACACACACACACAGACACACACACACACACACACACACACACACACACACACACACACACACACACACACACACACACACACACACACACACACACACACACACACACACACACAGACACACACAACATACATACACACACACACACACACACACACACACACACACACACACACACACACACACACACACACACACACACACACACACACACACACACACACACACACACACACACACACACACACACACACACACACACACACACACACACACACACACACACACACACACATTCACACACAGACACATTCACACCCTACATTCACACACAGACATTAACAAGAAAACATTTATGATTTTAAACCTTACGAATATGTTATACTGGGTCCTCTATCCACCGTGACATTACTACTGACATTACTACTGACATTACTACTGACATTACTACTGACCTTACTACTGACATTACTACTGACATTACTACTGACATTACTACTGACATGACTACTGACATTACTACTGACATTACTACTGACATTACTACTGACATGACTACTGACATTACTACTGACATGACTACTGACATGACTACTGACATTACTACTGACATTACCACTGACATTACTACTGACATTACCACTGACATGACTACTGACATTACTACTGACATGACTACTGACATTACTACTGACATTACTACTGACATTACTACTGACATTACTACTGACATTACCACTGACATGACTACTGACATGACTACTGACATTACTACTGACATTACTACCGACATGACTACTGACATTACTACTGACATGACTACTGACATTACTACTGACATGACTACTGACATTACTACCGACATGACTACTGACATTACTACTGACATTACTACTGACATTACTACTGACATTACTACTGCACCGTGAAATTACTACTGACATTACTACTGACATTACTACTGACATTACTACTGACATTACTACTGACATTATTACTGACATTATTACTGACATTACTACTGACATTACTACCGACATTACTACTGACATTACTACTGACATTACTACTGACATTATTACTGACATTATTACTGACATTACTACTGACATTACTACTGACATTACTACTGACATTATTACTGACATTATTACTGACATTACTACTGACATTACTACTGACATTACTACTGACATTACCACTGACATTACCACTGACATTACCACTGACATTACTACTGACATTACCACTGACATTACCACTGACATTACCACTGACATTACTACTGCACCGTGACATTACTACTGACGTTACTACTGACATTACTACTGACATTACTACTGACATTACCACTGACATTACCACTGACATTACTACTGCACCGTGACATTACTACTGACATTACTACTGACATTACTACTGACATTACTACTGACATTACTACTGACATTACTACTGCACCGTGACATTACTACTGACATTACTACTGACATTACTACTGACATTACTACTGACATTACCACTGACATTACCACTGACATTACTACTGCACCGTGACATTACTACTGACATTACTGCTGCACCGTGATATAGACCCTATAGAGTTAACTCACCCTGGATATAGACCCTATAGAGTTAACTCACCCTGTATATAGACCCTATAGAGTTAACTCACCCTGGATATAGACCCTATAGAGTTAACTCACCCTGTATATAGACCCTATAGAGTTAACTCACCCTGGATATAGACCCTATAGAGTTAACTCACCCTGGATATATCCTGTATATAGACCCCATAGAGTTAACTCACCCTGGATATAGACCCTATAGAGTTAACTCACCCTGGATATAGACCCTATAGAGTTAACTCAAACAGGATATAGATCCTATAGAGTTAACTCACCCTGGATATAGACCCTATAGAGTTAAATCACCCTGGATATATCCTGTATATAGACCCTATAGAGTTAACTCACCCTGGATATAGACCCTATAGAGTTAACTCACCCTGGATATAGACCCTATAGAGTTAACTCACCCTGGATATAGACCCTATAGAGTTAACTCACCTAGGATATATCCTGTATATAGACCCTATAGAGTTAACTCACCCTGTATATAGACCCTATAGAGTTAACTCACCCTGGATATAGTGTCATGTTTTGTCATTTATTATCTTGTCTTGTCCTTGTGCTTCCCATTCTATTCGTTTCCCTCTGCTGGTCTTATTAGGTTCTTTCCCTCTTTCTATCCCTCTCTCTCCCCCTCCCTCTCTCACTCTCTCGCTCTCTCTTCTCTCTATCGTTCCGTTCCTGCTCCCAGCTGTTCCTATTCCCCTAATCATCATTTAGTCTTCCCACACCTGTTCCCGATCCTTTTCCCTGATTAGAGTCCCTATTTCACTCCTTGTTTCCCGTACCTGCCCTGTCGGATCCTCATTTATAATTCACCGTGCTGTGTCTATGTTTTGCCCTGTCGTGTCGTGTTTCCCTCAGATGCTGCGTGGTGAGCAGGTGTCTGAGTCTGCTAGGTTCAAGTGCCTTCCCGAGGCAACCTGCAGTTCTCGATCAAGTCTCCAGTCCGTTCTCGTCTTTACGTGTAGTATTATGCTTTTTGTTTTGTAAAGTTTATTCTGGATTAAATACTCTGTTTTCGCCAAGTCGCTTTTGGGTCCTCATTCACCTGCATGACATATAGACCCTATAGAGTTAACTCACCCTGTATATAGACCCTATAGAGTTAACTCACCCTGTATATAGACCCTATAGAGTTAACTCACCCTGTATATAGACCCTATAGAGTTAAATCACCCTGGATGTATCCTGTATATAGACCCTATAGAGTTAACTCACCCTGGATATAGACCCTATAGAGTTAACTCACCCTGTATATAGACCCTATAGAGTTAACTCACCCTGGATATATTCTGGATATAGACCCCATAGAGTTAACTCACCCTGGATATATCCTGGATATAGACCCTATAGAGTTAACTCACCCTGGATATAGACCCTATGGAGTTAACTCACCCTGGATATAGACCCTATAGAGTTAACTCACCCTGGATATAGACCCTATAGAGTTAACTCACCCTGGATATATCCTGTATATAGACCCTATAGAGTTAACTCACCCTGGATATAGACCCTATAGAGTTAACTCACCCTGGATATAGACCCTATAGAGTTAACTCACCCTGGATATAGACCCTATAGAGTTAACTCACCCTGGATATAGACCCTATAGAGTTAACTCACCCTGGATATAGACCCTATAGAGTTAACTCACCCTGTATATAGACCCTATAGAGTTAACTCACCCTGGATATATTCTGGATATAGACCCCATAGAGTTAACTCACCCTGGATATAGACCCTATAGAGTTAACTCACCCTGGATATAGACCCTATAGAGTTAAATCACCCTGGATATATCCTGTATATAGACCCTATAGAGTTAACTCACCCTGGATATAGACCCTATAGAGTTAACTCACCCTGTATATAGACCCTATAGAGTTAACTCACCCTGGATATATTCTGGATATAGACCCCATAGAGTTAACTCACCCTGGATATAGACCCTATAGAGTTAACTCACCCTGGATATAGACCCTATAGAGTTAAATCACCCTGGATATATCCTGTATATAGACCCTATAGAGTTAACTCACCCTGGATATAGACCCTATAGAGTTAACTCACCCTGGATATAGACCCTATAGAGTTAACTCACCTAGGATATATCCTGTATATAGACCCTATAGAGTTAACTCACCCTGGATATAGACCCTATAGAGTTAACTCACCCTGTATATAGACCCTATAGAGTTAACTCACCCTGGATATAGACCCTATAGAGTTAACTCACCCTGGATATAGACCCTATAGAGTTAACTCACCCTGTATATAGACCCTATAGAGTTAACTCACCCTGGATATATTCTGGATATAGACCCCATAGAGTTAACTCACCCTGGATATATCCTGGATATAGACCCTATAGAGTTAACTCACCCTGGATATAGACCCTATGGAGTTAACTCACCCTGGATATAGACCCTATAGAGTTAACTCACCCTGGATATAGACCCTATAGAGTTAACTCACCCTGGATATAGACCCTATAGAGTTAACTCACCTAGGATATATCCTGTATATAGACCCTATAGAGTTAACTCACCCTGGATATAGACCCTATAGAGTTAACTCACCCTGTATATAGACCCTATAGAGTTAACTCACCCTGGATATAGACCCTATAGAGTTAACTCACCCTGGATATAGACCCTATAGAGTTAACTCACCCTGGATATAGACCCTATAGAGTTAACTCACCCTGGATATAGATCCTATAGAGTTAACTCACCCTGGATATAGACCCTATAGAGTTAACTCACCCTGGATATAGACCCTATAGAGTTAACTCACCCTGGATATAGACCCTATAGAGTTAACTCACCCTGTATATAGACCCTATAGAGTTAACTCACCCTGGATATAGACCCTATAGAGTTAACTCACCCTGGATATAGACCCTATAGAGTTAACTCACCCTGTATATAGACCCTATAGAGTTAACTCACCCTGGATATATTCTGGATATAGACCCCATAGAGTTAACTCACCCTGGATATATCCTGGATATAGACCCTATAGAGTTAACTCACCCTGGATATAGACCCTATGGAGTTAACTCACCCTGGATATAGACCCTATAGAGTTAACTCACCCTGGATATAGATCCTATAGAGTTAACTCACCCTGTATATAGACCCTATAGAGTTAACTCACCCTGGATATATCCTGGATATAGACCCCATAGAGTTAACTCACCCTGGATATATCCTGGATATAGACCCTATAGAGTTAACTCACCCTGGATATAGACCCTATAGAGTTAACTCACCCTGGATATAGACCCTATAGAGTTAACTCACCCTGGATATAGACCCTATAGAGTTAACTCACCCTGGATATATCCTGGATATAGACCCTATAGAGTTAACTCACCCTGGATATAGATCCTATAGAGTTAACTCACCCTGGATATAGACCCCATAGAGTTAACTCACCCTGGATATAGATCCTATAGAGTTAACTCACCCTGGATATATCCTGGATATAGACCCCATAGAGTTAACTCACCCTGGATATATCCTGGATATAGACCCTATAGAGTTAACTCACCCTGGATATAGACCCTATAGAGTTAACTCACCCTGGATATATCCTGGATATAGACCCCATAGAGTTAACTCACCCTGGATATAGACCCTATAGAGTTAACTCACCCTGGATATAGACCCTATAGAGTTAACTCACCCTGGATATAGACCCTATAGAGTTAACTCACCCTGGATATATCCTGTATATAGACCCTATAGAGTTAACTCACCCTGGATATAGACCCTATAGAGTTAACTCACCCTGGATATAGACCCTATAGAGTTAACTCACCCTGGATATAGACCCGATAGAGTTAACTCACCCTGGATATATCCTGGATATAGACCCTATAGAGTTAACTCACCCTGGATATATCCTGGATATAGACCCTATAGAGTTAACTCACCCTGGATATATCCTGGATATAGACCCTATAGAGTTAACTCACCCTGGATATATCCTGGATATAGACCCTATAGAGTTAACTCACCCTGGATATATCCTGGATATAGACCCTATAGAGTTAACTCACCCTGGATATATCCTGGATATAGACCCTATAGAGTTAACTCACCCTGGATATAGATCCTATAGAGTTAACTCACCCTGGATATATCCTGGATATAGACCCCATAGAGTTAACTCACCCTGGATATAGACCCTATAGAGTTAACTCACCCTGGATATAGATTCTATAGAGTTAACTCACCCTGGATATATCCTGGATATAGACCCTATAGAGTTAACTCACCCTGGATATAGACCCTATAGAGTTAACTCACCCTGGATATAGACCCTATAGAGTTAACTAACCCTGGATATAGACCCTATAGAGTTAACTCACCCTGGATATAGACCCGATAGAGTTAACTCACCCTGGATATATCCTGGATATAGACCCTATAGAGTTAACTCACCCTGGATATATCCTGGATATAGACCCTATAGAGTTAACTCACCCTGGATATATCCTGGATATAGACCCTATAGAGTTAACTCACCCTGGATATATCCTGGATATAGACCCTATAGAGTTAACTCACCCTGGATATATCCTGGATATAGACCCTATAGAGTTAACTCACCCTGGATATATCCTGGATATAGACCCTATAGAGTTAACTCACCCTGGATATAGATCCTATAGAGTTAACTCACCCTGGATATATCCTGGATATAGACCCCATAGAGTTAACTCACCCTGGATATAGACCCTATAGAGTTAACTCACCCTGGATATAGATTCTATAGAGTTAACTCACCCTGGATATATCCTGGATATAGACCCTATAGAGTTAACTTACCCAGGATATAGATCCTATAGAGTTAACTCACCCTGGATATAGACCCTATAGAGTTAACTCACCCTGGATATAGACCCTATAGAGTTAACTCACCCTGGATATAGACCCTATAGAGTTAACTCACCCTGTATATAGACCCTATAGAGTTAACTCACCCTGTATATAGACCCCATAGAGTTAACTCACCCTGGATATATCCTGGATATAGACCCTATAGAGTTAACTCACCCTGGATATAGACCCTATAGAGTTAACTCACCCTGGATATAGACCCTATAGAGTTAACTCACCCTGGATATAGACCCTATAGAGTTAACTCACCCTGGATATAGACCCGATAGAGTTAACTCACCCTGGATATATCCTGGATATAGACCCTATAGAGTTAACTCACCCTGGATATATCCTGGATATAGACCCTATAGAGTTAACTCACCCTGGATATATCCTGGATATAGACCCTATAGAGTTAACTCACCCTGGATATAGATCCTATAGAGTTAACTCACCCTGGATATATCCTGGATATAGACCCCATAGAGTTAACTCACCCTGGATATAGACCCTATAGAGTTAACTCACCCTGGATATAGACCCTATAGAGTTAACTCACCCTGGATATATCCTGGATATAGACCCTATAGAGTTAACTCACCCTGGATATATCCTGGATATAGACCCTATAGAGTTAACTCACCCTGGATATATCCTGGATATAGACCCTATAGAGTTAACTCACCCTGGATATATCCTGGATATAGACCCTATAGAGTTAACTCACCCTGGATATAGATCCTATAGAGTTAACTCACCCTGGATATATCCTGGATATAGACCCCATAGAGTTAACTCACCCTGGATATAGACCCTATAGAGTTAACTCACCCTGGATATAGATTCTATAGAGTTAACTCACCCTGGATATATCCTGGATATAGACCCCATAGAGTTAACTCACCCTGGATATAGACCCGATAGAGTTAACTCACCCTGGATATATCCTGGATATAGACCCTATAGAGTTAACTCACCCTGGATATATCCTGGATATAGACCCTATAGAGTTAACTCACCCTGGATATATAATAATAATAATAATAATAATAATATATGCCATTTAGCAGACGCTTTTATCCAAAGCGACTTACAGTCATGTGTGCATACATTCTACGTATGGGTGGTCCCGGGGATCGAACCCACTACCCTGGCGTTACAAGCGCCATGCTCTACCAACTGAGCTACACAGGATATATCCTGGATATAGACCCTATAGAGTTAACTCACCCTGGATATATCCTGGATATAGACCCTATAGAGTTAACTCACCCTGGATATATCCTGGATATAGACCCTATAGAGTTAACTCACCCTGGATATAGACCCTATAGAGTTAACTCACCCTGGATATAGATTCTATAGAGTTAACTCACCCTGGATATATCCTGGATATAGACCCTATAGAGTTAACTCACCCTGGATATAGACCCTATAGAGTTAACTCACCCTGGATATAGACCCTATAGAGTTAACTCACCCTGGATATAGACCCTATAGAGTTAACTCACCCAGGATATAGATCTATAGAGTTAACTCACCCTGGATATAGACCCTATAGAGTTAACTCACCCTGGATATAGACCCTATAGAGTTAACTCACCCTGTATATAGACCCCATAGAGTTAACTCACCCTGGATTTATCCTGGATATAGACCCTATAGAGTTAACTCACCCTGGATATAGACCCTATAGAGTTAACTCACCCTGGATATAGACCCTATAGAGTTAACTCACCCTGGATATAGACCCTATAGAGTTAACTCACCCTGGATATAGACCCTATAGAGTTAACTCACCCTGTATATAGACCCTATAGAGTTAACTCAGCCTGGATATAGACCCTATAGAGTTAACTCACCCTGGATATAGACCCTATAGAGTTAACTCACCCTGTATATAGACCCTATAGAGTTAACTCACCCTGGATATAGACCCTATAGAGTTAACTCACCCTGGATATAGACCCTATAGAGTTAACTCACCCTGTATATAGACCCTATAGAGTTAACTCACCCTGGATATATTCTGGATATAGACCCCATAGAGTTAACTCACCCTGGATATATCCTGGATATAGACCCTATAGAGTTAACTCACCCTGGATATAGACCCTATGGAGTTAACTCACCCTGATATAGACCCTATAGAGTTAACTCACCCTGGATATAGATCCTATAGAGTTAACTCACCCTGATATATATAGACCCTATAGAGTTAACTCACCCTGGATATATCCTGGATATAGACCCCATAGAGTTAACTCACCCTGGATATATCCTGGATATAGACCCTATAGAGTTAACTCACCCTGGATATAGACCCTATAGAGTTAACTCACCCTGGATATAGACCCTATAGAGTTAACTCACCCTGGATATAGACCCTATAGAGTTAACTCACCCTGGATATATCCTGGATATAGACCCTATAGAGTTAACTCACCCTGGATATAGATCCTATAGAGTTAACTCACCCTGGATATAGACCCCATAGAGTTAACTCACCCTGGATATAGATCCTATAGAGTTAACTCACCCTGGATATATCCTGGATATAGACCCCATAGAGTTAACTCACCCTGGATATATCCTGGATATAGACCCTATAGAGTTAACTCACCCTGGATATAGACCCTATAGAGTTAACTCACCCTGGATATATCCTGGATATAGACCCCATAGAGTTAACTCACCCTGGATATAGACCCTATAGAGTTAACTCACCCTGGATATAGACCCTATAGAGTTAACTCACCCTGGATATAGACCCTATAGAGTTAACTCACCCTGGATATAGACCCTATAGAGTTAACTCACCCTGGATATATCCTGTATATAGACCCTATAGAGTTAACTCACCCTGGATATAGACCCTATAGAGTTAACTCACCCTGGATATAGACCCTATAGAGTTAACTCACCCTGGATATAGACCCGATAGAGTTAACTCACCCTGGATATATCCTGGATATAGACCCTATAGAGTTAACTCACCCTGGATATATCCTGGATATAGACCCTATAGAGTTAACTCACCCTGGATATATCCTGGATATAGACCCTATAGAGTTAACTCACCCTGGATATATCCTGGATATAGACCCTATAGAGTTAACTCACCCTGGATATATCCTGGATATAGACCCTATAGAGTTAACTCACCCTGTATATAGACCCTATAGAGTTAACTCACCCTGGATATAGAACCTATAGAGTTAACTCACCTTGGATATAGACCCTATAGAGTTAACTCACCCTGGATATAGACCCTATAGAGTTAACTCACCCTGGATATAGACCCTATAGAGTTAACTCACCTTGGATATAGACCCTATAGAGTTAACTCACCCTGGATATAGACCCTATAGAGTTAACTTACCCTGGATATAGACCCTGTAGAGTTAACTCACCCTGGATATATCCTGGATATAGACCCTATAGAGTTAATTCACCCTGGATATAGACCCTATAGAGTTAACTCACCCTGTATATAGACCCTATAGAGTTAACTCACCCTGGATATATCCTGGATATAGACCCTATAGAGTTAACTCACCCTGGATATAGACCCTATAGAGTTAACTCACCCTGGATATAGACACCTATAGAGTTAACTCACCCTGGATATATCCTGGATATAGACCCTATAGAGTTAACTCACCCTGGATATATCCTGGATATAGACCCTATAGAGTTAACTCACCCTGGATATATCCTGGATATAGACCCTATAGAGTTAACTCACCCTGGATATATCCTGGATATAGACCCTATAGAGTTAACTCACCCTGGATATAGATCCTATAGAGTTAACTCACCCTGGATATATCCTGGATATAGACCCCATAGAGTTAACTCACCCTGGATATAGACCCTATAGAGTTAACTCACCCTGGATATAGACCCTATAGAGTTAACTCACCCTGGATATATCCTGGATATAGACCCTATAGAGTTAACTCACCCTGGATATATCCTGGATATAGACCCTATAGAGTTAACTCACCCTGGATATAGATCCTATAGAGTTAACTCACCCTGGATATATCCTGGATATAGACCCCATAGAGTTAACTCACCCTGGATATAGACCCTATAGAGTTAACTCACCCTGGATATAGACCCTATAGAGTTAACTCACCCTGGATATATCCTGGATATAGACCCTATAGAGTTAACTCACCCTGGATATATCCTGGATATAGACCCTATAGAGTTAACTCACCCTGGATATAGACCCTATAGAGTTAACTCACCCTGTATATAGACCCTATAGAGTTAACTCACCCTGGATATATCCTGGATATAGACCCTATAGAGTTAACTCACCCTGGATATATCCTGTATATAGACCCTATAGAGTTAACTCACCCTGGATATAGACCCTATAGAGCTAACTCACCCTGGATATAGACCCTATAGAGTTAACTCACCTTGGATATAGACCCTATAGAGTTAACTCACCCTGGATATAGACCCTATAGAGTTAACTCACCCTGGATATAGACCCTATAGAGTTAACTCACCCTGGATATATCCTGGATATAGACCCTATAGAGTTAACTCACCCTGGATATAGACCCTATAGAGTTAACTCACCCTGGATATATCCTGGATATAGACCCTATAGAGTTAACTCACCCTGGATATAGACCCTATAGAGTTAACTCACCCTGGATATAGACCCTATAGAGTTAACTCACCCTGGATATATCCTGGATATAGACCCTATAGAGTTAACTCACCCTGGATATATCCTGGATATAGACCCTATAGAGTTAACTCACCCTGGATATATCCTGGATATAGACCCTATACAGTTAACTCACCCTGGATATATCCTGGGTATAGACCCTATAGAGTTAACTCACCCTGGATATATCCTGGATATAGACCCTATAGAGTTAACTCACCCTGGATATAGATCCTATAGAGTTAACTCACCCTGGATATATCCTGGATATAGACCCCATAGAGTTAACTCACCCTGGATATAGACCCTATAGAGTTAACTCACCCTGGATATAGATTCTATAGAGTTAACTCACCCTGGATATAGACCCTATAGAGTTAACTCACCCTGGATATAGACCCTATAGAGTTAACTCACCCTGGATATAGACCCTATAGAGTTAACTCACCCTGGATATAGACCCTATAGAGTTAACTCACCCAGGATATAGATCCTATAGAGTTAACTCACCCTGGATATAGACCCTATAGTGTTAACTCACCCTGGATATAGACCCTATAGAGTTAACTCACCCTGTATATAGACCCCATAGAGTTAACTCACCCTGGATATATCCTGGATATAGACCCTATAGAGTTAACTCACCCTGGATATAGACGCTATAGAGTTAACTCACCCTGGATATAGACCCTATAGAGTTAACTAACCCTGGATATAGACCCTATAGAGTTAACTCACCCTGGATATAGACCCGATAGAGTTAACTCACCCTGGATATATCCTGGATATAGACCCTATAGAGTTAACTCACCCTGGATATATCCTGGATATAGACCCTATAGAGTTAACTCACCCTGGATATATCCTGGATATAGACCCTATAGAGTTAACTCACCCTGGATATATCCTGGATATAGACCCTATAGAGTTAACTCACCCTGGATATATCCTGGATATAGACCCTATAGAGTTAACTCACCCTGGATATATCCTGGATATAGACCCTATAGAGTTAACTCACCCTGGATATAGATCCTATAGAGTTAACTCACCCTGGATATATCCTGGATATAGACCCCATAGAGTTAACTCACCCTGGATATAGACCCTATAGAGTTAACTCACCCTGGATATAGATTCTATAGAGTTAACTCACCCTGGATATATCCTGGATATAGACCCTATAGACTTAACTCACCCTGGATATAGACCCTATAGAGTTAACTCACCCTGGATATAGACCCTATAGAGTTAACTCACCCTGGATATAGACCCTATAGAGTTAACTTACCCAGGATATAGATCCTATAGAGTTAACTCACCCTGGATATAGACCCTATAGAGTTAACTCACCCTGGATATAGACCCTATAGAGTTAACTCACCCTGGATATAGACCCTATAGAGTTAACTCACCCTGTATATAGACCCTATAGAGTTAACTCACCCTGTATATAGACCCCATAGAGTTAACTCACCCTGGATATATCCTGGATATAGACCCTATAGAGTTAACTCACCCTGGATATAGACCCTATAGAGTTAACTCACCCTGGATATAGACCCTATAGAGTTAACTCACCCTGGATATAGACCCTATAGAGTTAACTCACCCTGGATATAGACCCGATAGAGTTAACTCACCCTGGATATATCCTGGATATAGACCCTATAGAGTTAACTCACCCTGGATATATCCTGGATATAGACCCTATAGAGTTAACTCACCCTGGATATATCCTGGATATAGACCCTATAGAGTTAACTCACCCTGGATATATCCTGGATATAGACCCTATAGAGTTAACTCACCCTGGATATATCCTGGATATAGACCCTATAGAGTTAACTCACCCTGGATATATCCTGGATATAGACCCTATAGAGTTAACTCACCCTGGATATAGATCCTATAGAGTTAACTCACCCTGGATATATCCTGGATATAGACCCCATAGAGTTAACTCACCCTGGATATAGACCCTATAGAGTTAACTCACCCTGGATATAGATTCTATAGAGTTAACTCACCCTGGATATATCCTGGATATAGACCCTATAGAGTTAACTCACCCTGGATATAGACCCTATAGAGTTAACTCACCCTGGATATAGACCCTATAGAGTTAACTCACCCTGGATATAGACCCTATAGAGTTAACTCACCCAGGATATAGATCCTATAGAGTTAACTCACCCTGGATATAGACCCTATAGAGTTAACTCACCCTGGATATAGACCCTATAGAGTTAACTCACCCTGTATATAGACCCCATAGAGTTAACTCACCCTGGATTTATCCTGGATATAGACCCTATAGAGTTAACTCACCCTGAATATAGACCCTATAGAGTTAACTCACCCTGGATATAGACCCTATAGAGTTAACTCACCCTGGATATAGATTCTATAGAGTTAACTCACCCTGGATATATCCTGGATATAGACCCTATAGAGTTAACTCACCCTGGATATAGACCCTATAGAGTTAACTCACCCTGGATATAGACCCTATAGAGTTAACTCACCCTGGATATAGACCCTATAGAGTTAACTCACCCAGGATATAGATCCTATAGAGTTAACTCACCCTGGATATAGACCCTATAGAGTTAACTCACCCTGGATATAGACCCTATAGAGTTAACTCACCCTGTATATAGACCCCATAGAGTTAACTCACCCTGGATATATCCTGGATATAGACCCTATAGAGTTAACTCACCCTGGATATAGACCCTATAGAGTTAACTCACCCTGGATATAGAGCCTATAGAGTTAACTCACCCTGGATATAGACCCTATAGAGTTAACTCACCCTGGATATAGACCCGATAGAGTTAACTCACCCTGGATATATCCTGGATATAGACCCTATAGAGTTAACTCACCCTGGATATATCCTGGATATAGACCCTATAGAGTTAACTCACCCTGGATATATCCTGGATATAGACCCTATAGAGTTAACTCACCCTGGATATATAATAATAATAATAATAATAATAATATAATTTCAGACGCTTATATAGACTTACAGTCATGTGTGCATACATTCTACGTATGGGTGGTCCCTGGGATCGAACCCACTACCCTGGCGTTACAAGCGCCATGCTTTACCAACTGAGCTACACAGGATATATCCTGGATATAGACCCTATAGAGTTAACTCACCCTGGATATATCCTGGATATAGACCCTATAGAGTTAACTCACCCTGGATATATCCTGGATATAGACCCTATAGAGTTAACTCACCCTGGATATAGACCCTATAGAGTTAACTCACCCTGGATATAGATTCTATAGAGTTAACTCACCCTGGATATATCCTGGATATAGACCCTATAGAGTTAACTCACCCTGGATATAGACCCTATAGAGTTAACTCACCCTGGATATAGACCCTATAGAGTTAACTCACCCTGGATATAGACCCTATAGAGTTAACTCACCCAGGATATAGATCCTATAGAGTTAACTCACCCTGGATATAGACCCTATAGAGTTAACTCACCCTGGATATAGACCCTATAGAGTTAACTCACCCTGTATATAGACCCCATAGAGTTAACTCACCCTGGATTTATCCTGGATATAGACCCTATAGAGTTAACTCACCCTGGATATAGACCCTATAGAGTTAACTCACCCTGGATATAGACCCTATAGAGTTAACTCACCCTGGATATAGACCCTATAGAGTTAACTCACCCTGGATATAGACCCTATAGAGTTAACTCACCCTGTATATAGACCCTATAGAGTTAACTCACCCTGGATATAGACCCTATAGAGTTAACTCACCCTGTATATAGACCCCATAGAGTTAACTCACCCTGGATTTATCCTGGATATAGACCCTATAGAGTTAACTCACCCTGGATATAGACCCTATAGAGTTAACTCACCCTGGATATAGACCCTATAGAGTTAACTCACCCTGGATATAGACCCTATAGAGTTAACTCACCCTGGATATAGACCCTATAGAGTTAACTCACCCTGGATATATCCTGTATATAGACCCTATAGAGTTAACTCACCCTGGATATAGACCCTATAGAGTTAACTCACCCTGGATATAGACCCTATAGAGTTAACTCACCCTGGATATAGACCCTATAGAGTTAACTCACCCTGGATATATCCTGTATATAGACCCTATAGAGTTAACTCACCCTGGATATAGACCCTATAGAGTTAACTCACCCTGGATATAGACCCTATAGAGTTAACTCACCCTGGATATAGACCCTATAGAGTTAACACACTGGATATATCCTGTATATAGACCCTATAGAGTTAACTCACCCTGGATATAGACCCTATAGAGTTAACTCACCCTGGATATATCCTGTATATAGACCCTATAGAGTTAACTCACCCTGGATATAGACCCTATAGAGTTAACTCACCCTGGATATAGACCCTATAGAGTTAACTCACCCTGGATATAGACCCTATAGAGTTAACTCACCCTGGATATAGACCCTATAGAGTTAACTCACCCTGGATATATCCTGTATATAGACCCTATAGAGTTAACTCACCCTGGATATAGACCCTATAGAGTTAACTCACCCTGGATATAGACCCTATAGAGTTAACTCACCCTGGATATAGACCCGATAGAGTTAACTCACCCTGGATATATCCTGGATATAGACCCTATAGAGTTAACTCACCCTGGATATATCTTGGATATAGACCCTATAGAGTTAACTCACCCTGGATATATCCTGGATATAGACCCTATAGAGTTAACTCACCCTGTATATAGACCCTATAGAGTTAACTCACCCTGGATATAGACCCTATAGAGTTAACTCACCTTGGATATAGACCCTATAGAGTTAACTCACCCTGGATATAGACCCTATAGAGTTAACTCACCCTGGATATAGACCCTATAGAGTTAACTCACCCTGGATATATCCTGTATATAGACCCTATAGAGTTAACTCACCCTGGATATAGACCCTATAGAGTTAACTCACCCTGGATATAGACCCTATAGAGTTAACTCACCCTGGATATAGACCCTATAGAGTTAACTCACCCTGGATATAGACCCTATAGAGTTAACTCACCCTGGATATATCCTGTATATAGACCCTATAGAGTTAACTCACCCTGGATATAGACCCTATAGAGTTAACTCACCCTGGATATAGACCCTATAGAGTTAACTCACCCTGGATATATCCTGGATATAGACCCTATAGAGTTAACTCACCCTGGATATATCCTGGATATAGACCCTATAGAGTTAACTCACCCTGTATATAGACCCTATAGAGTTAACTCACCCTGGATATAGACCCTATAGAGTTAACTCACCTTGGATATAGACCCTATAGAGTTAACTCACCCTGGATATAGACCCTATAGAGTTAACTCACCTGGATATAGACCCTATAGAGTTAACTCACCCTGGATATAGACCCTATAGAGTTAACTCACCCTGGATATAGACCCTATAGAGTTAACTCACCCTGGATATAGACCCTATAGAGTTAACTCACCCTGGATATAGACCCTATAGAGTTAACTCACCCTGGATATAGACCCTATAGAGTTAACTCACCTGGATATAGACCCCATAGAGTTAACTCACCCTGGATATAGACCCTATAGAGTTAACTCACCCTGGATATAGACCCTATAGAGTTAACTCACCCTGGATATATCCTGGATATAGACCCTATAGAGTTAACTCACCCTGGATATATCCTGGATATAGACCCTTTAGAGTTAACTCACCCTGGATATAGACCCTATAGAGTTAACTCACCCTGTATATAGACCCTATAGAGTTAACTCACCCTGGATATATCCTGGATATAGACCCTATAGAGTTAACTCACCCTGGATATATCCTGTATATAGACCCTATAGAGTTAACTCACCCTGGATATAGACCCTATAGAGTTAACTCACCCTGGATATAGACCCTATAGAGTTAACTCACCCTGGATATAGACCCTATAGAGTTAACTCACCCTGGATATAGACCCTATAGAGTTAACTCACCCAGGATATAGATCCTATAGAGTTAACTCACCCTGGATATAGACCCTATAGAGTTAACTCACCCTGGATATAGACCCTATAGAGTTAACTCACCCTGTATATAGACCCTATAGAGTTAACTCACCCTGGATATAGACCCTATAGAGTTAACTCACCCTGGATATAGAGTTAACTCACCCTGGATATAGACCCTATAGAGTTAACTCACCCTGGATATAGACCCTATAGAGTTAACTCACCCTGGATATAGACCTATAGAGTTAACTCACCCTGGATATAGACCCTATAGAGTTAACTCACCCTGATATATCCTATATAGACCCTATAGAGTTAACTCACCCTGGATATAGACCCTATAGAGTTAACTCACCTTGGATATAGACCCTATAGAGTTAACTCACCCTGGATATAGACCCTATAGAGTTAACTCACCCTGGATATAGACCCTATAGAGTTAACTCACCCTGGATATAGACCCTATAGAGTTAACTCACCCTGGATATAGACCCTATAGAGTTAACTCACCTTGGATATAGACCCTATAGAGTTAACTCACCCTGGATATAGACCCTATAGAGTTAACTCACCCTGGATATAGACCCTATAGAGTTAACTCACCTTGGATATAGACCCCATAGAGTTAACTCACCTGGATATAGACCCTATAGAGTTAACTCACCCTGGATATAGACCCTATAGAGTTAACTCACCCTGATATATCCTGATATAGACCCTATAGAGTTAACTCACCCTGGATATATCCTGGATATAGACCCTTTAGAGTTAACTCACCCTGGATATAGACCCTATAGAGTTAACTCACCCTGGATATAGACCCTATAGAGTTAACTCACCCTGGATATATCCTGGATATAGACCCTATAGAGTTAACTCACCCTGGATATATCCTGTATATAGACCCTATAGAGTTAACTCACCCTGGATATAGACCCTGATATAGATAGAGTTAACTCATCCTGGATATAGACCCTATAGAGTTAACTCACCCTGGATATAGACCCTATAGAGTTAACTCACCCTGGATATAGACCCTATAGAGTTAACTCACCCTGGATATAGACCCTATAGAGTTAACTCACCCCCTGGATATAGACCCTATAGAGTTAACTCACCCTGGATATAGACCCTATAGAGTTAACTCACCCTGGATATAGACCCTATAGAGTTAACTCACCCTGATATAGACCCTATAGAGTTAACTCACCCTGGATATAGACCCTATAGAGTTAACTCACCCTGGATATAGAGTTAACTCACCCTGGATATAGACCCTATAGAGTTAACTCACCCTGGATATAGACCCTATAGAGTTAACTCACCCTGGATATAGACCCTATAGAGTTAACTCACCCTGGATATAGACCCTATAGAGTTAACTCACCCTGGATATATCCTGGATATAGACCCTATAGAGTTAACTCACCCTGGATATAGACCCTATAGAGTTAACTGACCCTGGATATAGACCCTATAGAGTTAACTCACCCTGGATATAGACCCTATAGAGTTAACTCACCCTGGATATATCCTGTATATAGACCCTATAGAGTTAACTCACCCTGGATATAGACCCTATAGAGTTAACTCACCCTGGATATAGACCCTATAGAGTTAACTCACCCTGGATATAGACCCTATAGAGTTAACTCACCCTGGATATATCCTGTATATAGACCCTATAGAGTTAACTCACCCTGGATATAGACCCTATAGAGTTAACTCACCCTGATATATCCTGATATAGACCCTATAGAGTTAACTCACCCTGGATATAGACCCTATAGAGTTAACTCACCCTGGATATAGACCCTATAGAGTTAACTCACCCTGGATATAGACCCTATAGAGTTAACTCACCCTGGATATAGACCCTATAGAGTTAACTCACCCTGGATATATCCTGGATATAGACCCTATAGAGTTAACTCACCCTGGATATATCCTGGATATAGACCCTATAGAGTTAACTCACCTTGGATATAGACCCTATAGAGTTAACTCACCCTGGATATAGACCCTATAGAGTTAACTCACCCTGGATATAGACCCTATAGAGTTAACTCACCCTGGATATAGACCCTATAGAGTTAACTCACCCTGGATATAGACCCTATAGAGTTAACTCACCCAGGATATAGATCCTATAGAGTTAACTCACCCTGGATATAGACCCTATAGAGTTAACTCACCCTGGATATAGACCCTATAGAGTTAACTCACCCTGTATATAGACCCTATAGAGTTAACTCACCCTGATATAGACCCTATAGAGTTAACTCACCCTGGATATAGACCCTATAGAGTTAACTCACCCTGGATATAGACCCTATAGAGTTAACTCACCCTGGGATATAGACCCTATAGAGTTAACTCACCCTGGATATAGACCCTATAGAGTTAACTCACCCTGGATATAGACCCTATAGAGTTAACTCACCCTGGATATAGACCCTATAGAGTTAACTCACCCTGGATATAGACCCTATAGAGTTAACTCACCCTGGATATATCCTGTATATAGACCCTATAGAGTTAACTCACCCTGGATATAGACCCTATAGAGTTAACTCACCCTGGATATAGACCCTATAGAGTTAACTCACCCTGGATATAGACCCTATAGAGTTAACTCACCCTGGATATATCCTGGATATAGACCCTATAGAGTTAACTCACCCTGGATATAGACCCTATAGAGTTAACTCACCCTGGATATAGACCCTATAGAGTTAACTCACCCTGGATATAGACCCTATAGAGTTAACTCACCCTGGATATATCCTGTATATATACCCCATAGAGTTAACTCACCCTGGATATAGACCCTATAGAGTTAACTCACCCTGGATATATCCTGTATATAGACCCTATAGAGTTAACTCACCCTGGATATAGACCCTATAGAGTTAACTCACCCTGGATATAGACCCTATAGAGTTAACTCACCCTGGATATAGACCCTATAGAGTTAACTCACCCTGGATATAGATCCTATAGAGTTAACTCACCCTGGATATATCCTGTATATAGACCCTATAGAGTTAACTCACCCTGGATATAGACCCTATAGAGTTAACTCACCCTGGATATAGACCCTATAGAGTTAACTCACCCTGGATATAGACCCGATAGAGTTAACTCGCCCTGGATATATCCTGGATATAGACCCTATAGAGTTAACTCACCCTGGATATATCCTGGATATAGACCCTATAGAGTTAACTCACCCTGGATATATCCTGGATATAGACCCTATAGAGTTAACTCACCCTGGATATATCCTGGATATAGACCCTATAGAGTTAACTCACCCTGGATATATCCTGGATATAGACCCTATAGAGTTAACTCACCCTGGATATAGACCCTATAGAGTTAACTCACCCTGGATATAGACCCTATAGAGTTAACTCACCTGGATATAGACCCTATAGAGTTAACTCACCCTGATATAGACCCTATAGAGTTAACTCACCTTGGATATAGACCCTATAGAGTTAACTCACCCTGGATATAGACCCTATAGAGTTAACTCACCCTGGATATAGACCTATAGAGTTAACTCACCTTGATATAGACCCTATAGAGTTAACTCACCCTGGATATAGACCCTATAGAGTTAACTCACCCTGATATAGACCCTATAGAGTTAACTCACCCTGGATATAGACCCATAGAGTTAACTCACCCTGGATATAGACCTATAGAGTTAACTCACCCTGGATATAGACCCTATAGAGTTAACTCACCCTGGATATATCCTGGATATAGACCCTATAGAGTTAACTCACCCTGGATATATCCTGGATATAGACCCTTTAGAGTTAACTCACCCTGGATATAGACCCTATAGAGTTAACTCACCCTGTATATAGACCCTATAGAGTTAACTCACCCTGGATATATCCTGTATATAGACCCTATAGAGTTAACTCACCCTGGATATAGACCCTATAGAGCTAACTCACCCTGGATATAGACCCTATAGAGTTAACTCACCTTGGATATAAACCCTATAGAGTTAACTCACCCTGGATATAGACCCTATAGAGTTAACTCACCCTGGATATAGACCCTATAGAGTTAACTCACCTTGGATATAGACCCCATAGAGTTAACTCGCCCTGGATATAGACCCTATAGAGTTAACTCACCCTGGATATAGACCCTATAGAGTTAACTCACCCTGGATATATCCTGGATATAGACCCTATAGAGTTAACTCACCCTGGATATAGACCCTATAGAGTTAACTCACCCTGTATATAGACCCTATAGAGTTAACTCACCCTGGATATATCCTGGATATAGACCCTATAGAGTTAACTCACCCTGGATATAGACCCTATAGAGTTAACTCACCCTGGATATAGACCCTATAGAGTTAACTCACCCTGGATATATCCTGGATATAGACCCTATAGAGTTAACTCACCCTGGATATATCCTGTATATAGACCCTATAGAGTTAACTCACCCTGGATATAGACCCTATAGAGCTAACTCACCCTGGATATATCCTGGATATAGACCCTATAGAGTTAACTCACCCTGGATATAGACCCTATAGAGTTAACTCACCCTGGATATAGACCCTATAGAGTTAACTCACCCTGGATATATCCTGGATATAGACCCTATAGAGTTAACTCACCCTGGATATATCCTGTATATAGACCCTATAGAGTTAACTCACCCTGGATATAGACCCTATAGAGCTAACTCACCCTGGATATAGACCCTATAGAGTTAACTCACCCTGGATATAGACCCTATAGAGTTAACTCACCTTGATATAGACCCTATAGAGTTAACTCACCCTGGATATAGACCCTACAGAGTTAACTCACCCTGGATATAGACCCTATAGAGTTAACTCACCCTGGATATATCCTGGATATAGACCCTATAGAGTTAACTCACCCTGGATATAGACCCTATAGAGTTAACTCACCCTGTATATAGACCCTATAGAGATAACTCACCCTGGATATATCCTGATATAGACCCTATAGAGTTAACTCACCCTGGATATATCCTGGACCCATAGAGTCCCTATAGAGTTAACTCACCCTGGATATATCCTGGATATAGACCCTATAGAGTTAACTCACCCTGGATATAGACCCTATAGAGTTAACTCACCCTGGATATAGACCCTATAGAGTTAACTCACCTGGATATATCCTGGATATAGACCCTATAGAGTTAACTCACCCTGGATATATCCTGGATATAGACCCTATAGAGTTAACTCACCCTGGATATATCCTGGATATAGACCCTATAGAGTTAACTCACCCTGGATATATCCTGGATATAGACCCTATAGAGTTAACTCACCCTGGATATAGACCCTATAGAGTTAACTCACCCTGATATATCCTGGATATAGACCCTATAGAGTTAACTCACCCTGGATATAGACCCTATAGAGTTAACTCACCCTGGATATAGACCCTATAGAGTTAACTCACCCTGGATATATCCTGGATATAGACCCTATAGAGTTAACTCACCCTGGATATATCCTGGATATAGACCCTATAGAGTTAACTCACCCTGGATATATCCTGGATATAGACCCTATAGAGTTAACTCACCCTGGATATATCCTGGATATAGACCCTATAGAGTTAACTCACCCTGGATATAGACCCTATAGAGTTAACTCACCCTGGATATAGACCCCTATAGAGTTAACTCACCCTGGATATATCCTGGATATAGACCCTATAGAGTTAACTCACCCTGGATATAGACCCTATAGAGTTAACTCACCCTGGATATAGACCCTATAGAGTTAACTCACCCTGGATATAGACCCTATAGAGTTAACTCACCCTGGATATAGACCCTATAGAGTTAACTCACCCTGGATATAGACCCTATAGAGTTAACTCACCTTGGATATAGACCCCATAGAGTTAACTCACCCTGGATATAGACCCTATAGAGTTAACTCACCCTGGATATAGACCCTATAGAGTTAACTCACCCTGGATATATCCTGGATATAGACCCTATAGAGTTAACTCACCCTGGATATAGACCCTATAGAGTTAACTCACCCTGATATAGACCCTATAGAGTTAACTCACCCTGGATATATCCTGGATATAGACCCTATAGAGTTAACTCACCCTGGATATAGACCCTATAGAGTTAACTCACCCTGGATATAGACCCTATAGAGTTAACTCACCCTGGATATATCCTGGATATAGACCCTATAGAGTTAACTCACCCTGGATATAGACCCTATAGAGTTAACTCACCCTGGATATAGACCCTATAGAGCTAACTCACCCTGGATATATCCTGGATATAGACCCTATAGAGTTAACTCACCCTGGATATAGACCCTATAGAGTTAACTCACCCTGGATATAGACCCTATAGAGTTAACTCACCCTGGATATATCCTGGATATAGACCCTATAGAGTTAACTCACCCTGGATATATCCTGTATATAGACCCTATAGAGTTAACTCACCCTGGATATAGACCCTATAGAGCTAACTCACCCTGGATATAGACCCTATAGAGTTAACTCACCCTGGATATAGACCCTATAGAGTTAACTCACCTGGATATAGACCCCATAGAGTTAACTCACCCTGGATATAGACCCTACAGAGTTAACTCACCCTGATATAGACCCTATAGAGTTAACTCACCCTGGATATGGATATAGACCCTATAGAGTTAACTCACCCTGGATATAGACCCTATAGAGTTAACTCACCCTGATATAGACCCTATAGAGATAACTCACCCTGGATATATCCTGGATATAGACCCTATAGAGTTAACTCACCCTGGATATATCCTGGATATAGACCCTATAGAGTTAACTCACCCTGGATATATCCTGGATATAGACCCTATAGAGTTAACTCACCCTGGATATAGACCCTATAGAGTTAACTCACCCTGGATATAGACCCTATAGAGATAACTCACCCTGGATATATCCTGGATATAGACCCTATAGAGTTAACTCACCCTGGATATATCCTGGATATAGACCCTATAGAGTTAACTCACCCTGGTTAATATATCCTGGATATAGACCCTATAGAGTTAACTCACCCTGGATATATCCTGGATATAGACCCTATAGAGTTAACTCACCCTGGATATAGACCCTATAGAGTTAACTCACCCTGGATATATCCTGGATATAGACCCTATAGAGTTAACTCACCCTGGATATAGACCCTATAGAGTTAACTCACCCTGATATATCCTGATATAGACCCTATAGAGTTAACTCACCTGGATATATCCTGGATATAGACCCTATAGAGTTAACTCACCCTGGATATATCCTGGATATAGACCCTATAGAGTTAACTCACCCTGGATATATCCTGGATATAGACCCTATAGAGTTAACTCACCCTGGATATATCCTGGATATAGACCCTATAGAGTTAACTCACCCTGGATATAGACCCTATAGAGTTAACTCACCCTGGATATAGATTCTATAGAGTTAACTCACCCTGGATATATATCCTGGATATAGACCCTATAGAGTTAACTCACCCTGGATATAGACCCTATAGAGTTAACTCACCCTGGATATAGACCCTATAGAGTTAACTCACCCAGGATATAGATCCTATAGAGTTAACTCACCCTGGATATAGACCCTATAGAGTTAACTCACCCTGGATATAGACCCTATAGAGTTAACTCACCCTGTATATAGACCCCATAGAGTTAACTCACTCTGGATATATCCTGGATATAGACCCTATAGAGTTAACTCACCCTGGATATAGACCCTATAGAGTTAACTCACCCTGGATATAGACCCTATAGAGTTAACTCACCCTGGATATAGACCCTATAGAGTTAACTCACCCTGGATATAGATCCTATAGAGTTAACTCACCCTGGATATAGACCCTATAGAGTTAACTCACCCTGGATATAGACCCTATAGAGTTAACTCACCCTGGATATAGACCCTATAGAGTTAACTCACCCTGTATATAGACCCTATAGAGTTAACTCACCCTGGATATAGACCCTATAGAGTTAATCCTGGATATAGACCCTATAGAGTTAACTCACCCTGTATAGACCCTATAGAGTTAACTCACCCTGGATATAGACCCTATAGAGTTAACTCGCCCTGGTATATAGACCCTATAGAGTTAACTCACCCTGTATATAGACCCTATAGAGTTAACTCACCCTGGATATAGACCCTATAGAGTTAACTCACCCTGGATATATCCTGGATATAGACCTATAGAGTTAACTCACCCTGGATATAGACCCTATAGAGTTAACTCACCCTGGATATAGATATAGACCCTATAGAGTTAACTCACCCTGTATATAGACCCTATAGAGTTAACTCACCCTGGATATATCCTGTATATAGACCCTATAGAGTTAACTCACCCTGGATATAGACCCTACATAGAGTTAACTCACCCTGGATATATCCTGGATATAGACCCTATAGAGTTAACTCACCCTGGATATAGACCCTATAGAGTTAACTCACCCTGGATATAGACCCTATAGAGTTAACTCACCCTGGATATAGACCCTATAGAGTTAACTCACCCTGGATATAGACCCTATAGAGTTAACTCACCCTGGATATATTCTGGATATAGACCCTATAGAGTTAACTCACCCTGGATATATCCTGGATATAGACCCTATAGAGTTAACTCACCCTGATATAGACCCTATGGAGTTAACTCACCCTGGATATAGACCCTATAGAGTTAACTCACCCTGGATATAGATCCTATAGAGTTAACTACCCTGTATATAGACCCTATAGAGTTAACTCACCCTGGATATATCCTGGATATAGACCCTATAGAGTTAACTCACCCTGGATATATCCTGGATATAGACCCTATAGAGTTAACTCACCCTGGATATAGACCCTATAGAGTTAACTCACCCTGGATATAGACCCTATAGAGTTAACTCACCCTGGATATATCCTGTATATAGACCCTATAGAGTTAACTCACCCTGGATATACTCACCCTGGATATAGACCCTATAGAGTTAACTCACCCTGGATATAGACCCTATAGAGTTAACTCACCCTGGATATAGACCCTATAGAGTTAACTCACCCTGGATATATCCTGGATATAGACCCTATAGAGTTAACTCACCCCCTGATATAGACCCTATAGAGTTAACTCACCCTGGATATATCCTGGATATAGACCCTATAGAGTTAACTCACCCTGATATAGACCCTATAGAGTTAACTCACCCTGGATATAGACCCTATAGAGTTAACTCACCCTGGATATAGACCCTATAGAGTTAACTCACCCTGGATATAGACCCTATAGAGTTAACTCACCCTGGATATAGACCCTATAGAGTTAACTCACCCTGGATATAGACCCTATAGAGTTAACTCACCCTGATATAGACCCTATAGAGTTAACTCACCCTGGATATAGACCCTATAGAGTTAACTCACCTGGATATAGACCCTATAGAGTTAACTCACCCTGGATATAGACCCTATAGAGTTAACTCACCCTGGATATAGACCCTATAGAGTTAACTCACCTTGGATATAGATATAGACCCCTATAGAGTTAACTCACCCTGGATATATCCTGGATATAGACCCTATAGAGTTAACTCACCCTGGATATAGACCCTATAGAGTTAACTCACCCTGGATATATCCTGGATATAGACCCTATAGAGTTAACTCACCCTGGATATAGACCCTATAGAGTTAACTCACCCTGTATATAGACCCTATAGAGTTAACTCACCCTGGATATATCCTGGATATAGACCCTATAGAGTTAACTCACCCTGGATATAGACCCTATAGAGTTAACTCACCCTGGATATAGACCCTATAGAGTTAACTCACCCTGGATATATCCTGGATATAGACCCTATAGAGTTAACTCACCCTGGATATATCCTGGATATAGACCCTATAGAGTTAACTCACCTGGATATATCCTGGATATAGACCCTATAGAGTTAACTCACCCTGGATATATCCTGGATATAGACCCTATAGAGTTAACTCACCCTGGATATAGACCCTATAGAGTTAACTCACCCTGGATATATCCTGGATATAGACCCCATAGAGTTAACTCACCCTGGATATAGATCCTATAGAGTTAACTCACCCTGGATATATAGACCCTATAGAGTTAACTCACCCTGGATATATCCTGGATATAGACCCTATAGAGTTAACTCACCCTGGATATATCCTGGATATAGACCCTATAGAGTTAACTCACCCTGGATATAGATCCTATAGAGTTAACTCACCCTGGATATATCCTGGATATAGACCCTATAGAGTTAACTCACCCTGGATATAGACCCTATAGAGTTAACTCACCCTGGATATAGACCCTATAGAGTTAACTCACCCTGGATATATCCTGGATATAGACCCTATAGAGTTAACTCACCCTGGATATATCCTGGATATAGACCCTATAGAGTTAACTCACCCTGGATATAGACCCTATAGAGTTAACTCACCCTGTATATAGACCCTATAGAGTTAACTCACCCTGGATATATCCTGGATATAGACCCTATAGAGTTAACTCACCCTGGATATATCCTGGATATAGACCCTATAGAGTTAACTCACCCTGATATAGACCCTATAGAGTTAACTCACCCTGGATATAGACCCTATAGAGTTAACTCACCCTGGATATAGACCCTATAGAGTTAACTCACCCTGGATATAGACCCTATAGAGTTAACTCACCCTGATATAGACCCTATAGAGTTAACTCACCCCCTGGATATAGACCCTATAGAGTTAACTCACCCTGGATATATCCTGGATATAGACCCTAGAGTTAACTCACCCTGGATATAGACCCTATAGAGTTAACTCACCCTGGATATAGACCCTATAGAGTTAACTCACCCTGGGATATATCCTGGATATAGACCCTATAGAGTTAACTCACCCTGGATATAGACCCTATAGAGTTAACTCATCCTGGATATAGACCCTATAGAGTTAACTCACCCTGGATATATCCTGGATATAGACCCTATAGAGTTAACTCACCCTGGATATATCCTGGATATAGACCCTATAGAGTTAACTCACCCTGGATATATCCTGGATATAGACCCTATAGAGTTAACTCACCCTGGATATATCCTGGATATAGACCTATAGAGTTAACTCAATAAATATATCCTGGATATAGACCCTATAGAGTTAACTCACCCTGGATATAGACCTATAGAGTTAACTCACCCTGGATATATCCTGGATAATACCCTGGATATAGAGTTAACTCACCCTGGATATAGACCTATAGAGTTAACTCACCCTGGATATATCCTGGATATAGACCCTATAGAGTTAACTCACCCTGGATATATAGACCCTATAGAGTTAACTCACCCTGGATATAGACCCTATAGAGTTAACTCACCCTGGATATAGACCCTATAGAGTTAACTCACCCAGGATATAGATCCTATAGAGTTAACTCACCCTGGATATAGACCCTATAGTGTTAACTCACCCTGGATATAGACCCTATAGAGTTAACTCACCCTGTATATAGACCCCATAGAGTTAACTCACCCTGGATATATCCTGGATATAGACCCTATAGAGTTAACTCACCCTGGATATAGACCCTATAGAGTTAACTCACCCTGGATATAGACCCTATAGAGTTAACTCACCCTGGATATAGACCCTATAGAGTTAACTCACCCTGGATATAGATTCTATAGAGTTAACTCACCCTATCCTGGATATAGACCCTATAGAGTTAACTCACCCTGGATATAGACCCTATAGAGTTAACTCACCCTGGATATAGACCCTATAGAGTTAACTCACCCTGGATATAGACCCTATAGAGTTAACTCACCCCTGATATAGATCCTATAGAGTTAACTCACCCTGGATATAGATATAGACCCTATAGAGTTAACTCACCCTGGATATAGACCCTATAGAGCTCACCCTGGATATAGACCCTATAGAGTTAACTCACCTGGATATAGACCCTATACCGGGAGTTAACTCACCCTGATATAGACCCTATAGAGTTAACTCACCCTGGATATAGACCCTATAGAGTTAACTCACCCTGGATATATCCTGTATATAGACCCTATAGAGTTAACTCACCCTGGATATAGACCTATAGAGTTAACTCACCCTGGATATAGACCCTATAGAGTTAACTCACCCTGGATATATCCTATAGAGTTAACTCACCCTGGATAGACTATAGAGTTAATCACCTGTATATAGACCTATAGAGTTAACTCACCCTGGATATAGACCCTATAGAGTTAACTCACCCTGGATATAGACCCTATAGAGTTAACTCACCCTGGATATATCCTGTATATAGACCCTATAGAGTTAACTCACCCTGGGATATAGACCCTATAGAGTTAACTAGACCTGGATATATCCTGTATATAGACCCTATAGAGTTAACTCCTGGATATAGACCCTATAGAGTTAACTCACCCTGGATATAGACCCTATAGAGTTAACTCACCCTGGATATAGACCCTATAGAGTTAACTCACCCTGGATATAGACCCTATAGAGTTAACTAAATAATATAGAAATAAATAATATGCCATTTAGAGTTAACTCAGATATATCCTGGATATTATCAGAGTTAACTCACCCTGGATATAGACTTACAGTTAACTCTGTGATATAGAGTTAACTCTACCCTGTAGACCCTATAGAGTTAAACTCACCCTGGATAGACCCTAGAGTTAACTCACCCTGGATATAGACCCTAGAGTTAACTCACCTGGATATAGACCCTATAGAGTTAACTCACCCTGGATATAGACCCTATAGAGTTAACTCACCCTGGATATATCCTGTATATAGACCCTAGAGTTAACTCACCCTGGATATAGACCCTATAGAGTTAACTCACCCTGATATAGACCTATAGAGTTATCCTGGATATAGACCCTATAGAGTTAACTCACCCTGGATATATCCTGGATATAGACCCTATAGAGTTAACTCACCCTGGTTCTTAACCTATATATCCTGGATATAGACCCTATAGAGTTAACTCACCCTGGATATATCTGGATATAGACTTCTATAGAGCACCTCACCCTGGATATAGACCCTATAGAGTTAACTCACCCTGGATATAGACCCTATAGAGTTAACTCACCCTGGATATAGACCTGTATATAGACCCTATAGAGTTAACTCACCCTGGATATAGACCCTATAGAGTTAACTCACCCTGGATATAGAGCATCCTGTATATAGACCCTATAGAGTTAACTCACCCTGGATATAGACCCTATAGAGTTAACTCACCCTGATATAGATATAGAGTTAACTCACCCTGGATATAGACCCTAGAGTTAACTCACTGGATATATCCTGTATATAGACCCTATAGAGTTAACTCACCCTGGATATAGACCCTATAGAGTTAACTCACCCTGGATATAGACCCTATAGAGTTAACTCACCCTGGATATAGACCCGATAGAGTTAACTCACCCTGGATATATCCTGGATATAGACCCTATAGAGTTAACTCACCCTGGATATATCCTGGATATAGACCCTATAGAGTTAACTCACCCTGATATATCCTGGATATCCTGGATATATCCATATAGACCCTATAGAGTTAACTTTCTGTATATAGACCCTAGGTTAACTCATGATATATCCTGGATATAGAGCCCTATAGAGTTAACTCACCCTGGATATATCCTGGATATAGAGACCCCGTATATATCCTGACATAGAGTTAACTCACCCTGATATAGACCCCATAGAAGTTAACTCACCCTGGATATAGACCCTAGAGTTAACTCACCCTGGATATAGACCCTATAGACTCCCTATAGACCCTATAGAGTTAACTCACCCTGGATATAGACCCTATAGAGTTAACTCACCCTGGATATATCCTATAGGTTAACTCACCCTAGACCCTATAGAGTTAACTCACCCTGGATATATCCTGGATATAGACCCTATAGAGTTAACTCACCCTGGAATATATCCTGTATATAGACCCTATAGAGTTAACTCACCCTGGATATA